>NC_081296.1:89519744-89794744 GCF_030435805.1 Mustela lutreola
ATATAACTGATGTTTGCTGAAGTACACCTTGGGACTTGCTATTCTATTGTGCATGCAACATTTTGAGTTACCTTGGCAGTAGATTAGTTTCAGGGATACAGAAAGGATATTTCTCCCCAGATCTTCAAATTTTTATTTCCTCTTTTCCTTTACATGCTTTGTTCAGAATCTCCCTTATAAGTTTTGTATGAGCAGTGCTGTATATATAAATATACATAAATAATAAATATAAATATAATAATACAAGTATACATCTATTTTTATGTATAATGAAATTCTGATGTGATTCGGGATGACTCCTGTTCATAGTCTGAAGCAGTCAATGCAGAAGACTTAGCCTGTGAAAGAAATGGTCCAAACAGTAGCCTCCGATTATTATCCTCTCAATTCACTCTGAAATTTGTGTCCAGAGTCCTCAAGGAAGGGTGACTTAGGAGCTTCAAGAATTTAAAACTGCTTTATTATTTTTTTAAAGATTTTATTTATTTATTTGACAGATATCACAAGTAGGCAGAGAGAGAGGGGGATGTAGGGAGATGTGGGGCTTGATCCAAGACCCTGAGATCATGACCTGAGGCACAGGCAGAGGCTTAACCTACTGAGCCACCCAGGCGCCCCTTAAAACTACTTTAAAACACAAAACTTAGGAGTTTGAATTGAATGGAAGCTTAATGTAAATAGAGTAAGTATATAATGGTTGCTCCAAACATCAGTTCAACAGTTAGCATCATCGAGAGAGTGGGGAATCTAGAATGAGGCTACTGAGCTCTTCTGCTCTTGGGATTGGTCTCACTCAACTTAGCATACTTTAAGAGAAACATGGACAACTGGATATCATTTAGAATACAATAACCATACTGGTGTGGGAACTAGAAATCATATCACATGAGGTGGATGAAGGGTTTGGTGACGTTTAGTTTGGAAAACCCGGAATTTAGAAAGAATGTTAATGTCCTTTCTCTGTATTTGAAGACCTCATGTGAGAAAAGGATTAGATACATTCTGTGTGGATTCAGAGTACAGGAGAGAGAAAGGGGGGAAAAATCACCTTCACTGAAGAAAACTAAATAGGGCTGTTCACATTTGGAATTTGGAGTATGTTCAAAGTCTTTGTCTCTAGGGGCAAGTATAGGTGCCTTGGTAGGGATGCTTTCAAGAAAGTCAGGTCTCCAAGGACAATTGTACTAGATAATCTTGAAATTGTTGAAATTAGAATTTTTTTATCATTTGATTTTATTTACCAGTAGTTACGGAGGTGTGTATACTCCTCTAAATGAAATAATAGAATTGTGGGTAGTAAGGTGTTAGGAAATGGTAGTAACAAGCTTACCTTCTTAGAGAAGAGCCTTCTCTAAGCTTAGTTTTCTTCCCTCCTTGCAGGGGCCTCTTGAGCCCACAGACCCTTATCTGTATCACATTCTGCAATACCTCAGTGGTCTGCAAGCATAAGATGGTTTCCATATTTTCCTTCAAGTGGATTCACGGTAGAATCTGGTGGATTCTTGAGGACAGGGATGAATTCTTTCTTCCCTCTTTCCTTCTCTTCCTTCACTTGCAAATACCTGATAAAAACCTGTGTAGTCAACAAGGAATGGGAAATGTGGAACTTGGAAGATAAGGTAGAAGTCAGTTCTGAATACTGGGGTGGGGTTCAGAAAATGCCTGTGATTTCTCTGCACCAAGTGCCATGACCCCCTGCCTGTGTCCCCAGTGATGTTTCGTGGGACAGTCGTCTAAGGACCCATTGGTATAGACAGTTCAGGATAAGGGATGAAGGTAGACTCCTTAATTTTTGCTTCATCCATGTTGTTTACTGCAATACATGTTTTTGCTATGTATATCTTATTAGCTGTGTATTGGAGTATCCTTTAAAATTTGACTTCTTTTCTCCTGAGATGGAGAACATTTAACTTAATGGTGATTCTACCAATATAAGATCAACTGTTGCAAAGTCATTTTCCAATTTAATGGCCTAATACTGGTGTATGTAGGCACGGTCATTGGCTGGGCTGTGCCCTGGGCAGCTCTGAGGCTACCGGTCTCATCATTCACATGGAAGCTTCTGGAATGACTGTGAGCTGTACTGTAGGCCGAGTAAACCTGCAGCTGTTTCAGGCATGAATGTCAAGATGGAGGTATCTTCTGCAGGAGAGTCGAGGGTTCAAATGATCCCAGCCTTACAACAGCTAGACTGTGAAGTGTACGCATTGGGACTGAGTCAAGGCAATTTAGTTCACTTTATCCTTCTTTGACTTTTATTAATCAGATGAGGAGCAGAAAGGCAAAGGTTCAAGTTTAGAAACTATGCCTTTTGCAACTCCCTAAGAAAAAAATCCAAGAACTTTAGGTCATTATGTGGGGTCTTTCCTGAATGTAGTATATGTGACTCAGCACTAATTTGGTTCCTGCTTTGGAAGCTCTCTTAGGGCATTGCTGTTCCCACTTCATGACTTCCTTAATACCAAAAAATATGAGTGTTATTTACTTTTACTTTCCCAACTTAGAGACCAGAAAGAATATTCATATTTTACTTATCAAGGTTAATGAGACACAAAATATTAACAAATATCATCTTGGTAACTCATGAAATTAACTAGTGGAATGACTTTCCCTTAGGTGTAGATTTATGAATGCAGTGCTTTAATTATTTGCATGTCCTTAGCAGAAGGTTTCACGGTTTTTTTTCCTTTCTGTAAATAATGCTTACATAATTGTTATATAAAATTGCAGTTTTGTTTTTGCATATTCTATAGCAATCCTGTTGTATTCACCTCACAGGTGTTTAAACAATCAGCTCAGACCTGGTATATGGAAGATTTTTAAAGTCTGTATTTGTATTCATTGTGAACCCAATATGGTGAGCTACCTATATGTATACATTATATTAGTGATGTTGTGTGATACGAATCAGTGCTCAGAACTACTACATAGTTAGAAAGTGATTGAAGAATGGTCTTTATCCATAACTAGTTGCAGATATTAAAATAAATGACATTTTGTGAGCTAGATGAATGTAATCATAATAAGTACCTCCATGTTTTTTTATTTAGCCTGTCTTGGGAGAATAAAAAGAATATTCTTTAAGAAACACCCTAATGGGGGATAAAGGTGGAAACATGGTATCCACATGTCATTTTGCACTTGGCTATATTGCATGAACCCTTCTATATCTGGGTCATTGCCCCTGCGTTATTTCTGGGCATTAAGACACTTTGCATTGCTCTTAGAACATTTAAGCCCCAAACTTCAGGAGAATCCTGTGGCCAGATCAACGGAGAACCATCAAAAACACTGTAGGATTATAACACTTGAGTCTGACTTTGAGTTGATTAGAGAAGGCTGGGCACAGTGGTTACATGGCTATCTTCCCCAGCAAAACTAGGGAGATATTTTTGCAAGGCTCATTTATTGGTAGAACAACCCTCTTAGAGAAGATGCAGATATTGCCATTGCCTTAGCAGAACAGTTTAATTAGGTGTGTATTTACCTAAAATGGTGGGGAGGAAGGGAACTCAAATGTAGCTGTTTTTCTATTTGATAGGCAAAGGAGTCAGAGATTTGTGTGGGTGAGATGGGCGACACCACTTCTCAATGAAATGTCAGATTTTCATCACGAGGCTTTTCTTTCTTCCCTCAACACCTCAGCCATAGAATACAGAGTAGAATCCTATCTCAAGGGAAAGAAGGACCTAGGTTTTAAAAGCAAGCTGTTTGGGATCAGATTTGGGGAAAAATATCAGATCAAGGTTTACCTTGCAATTTCTGATTCCATTACTAATGACATTTTGAAGATTGGTTAAGGACATGTCCTGGAATCATGACTAATTTGTCTGCATACTACTTTGGTCCTGCAGAGTTATTGTCAGAGAAAAACATACAGGTTCCCTACCCGAAATATTTTAAAATGTGTAGTTGATATAATAAGGAAAACAATAGTATGTTGTGACATTTTATATCTTTGTTATTGTTCAAGTATTTGTAGTTACCGTCCTGCTCCAGTCTCTGAGACTAATTTGATTGTAGAAGACTAAGAAAAAGATTCTTCAGAGAAAATACATGAGCTCTATGGGCAAAGGAAGCTACTTATGATAATGTTGAGGTTGGGGGTAGAGAATGCCAAATGTATTGTTTTCAGCATCTCCTTGAATTGGCAAGAGAAAAACAAAAGGTTGGCAAGTACAATTCAAACATCTGGACAAAGCAAAGTGAATGATACCTAAAACAGCCCCAAAACTGACTAGTACAAGATCCAAATTATTTTATTTATAATGCTGGCCTAGCCAAGCCAGTACTCATTTTACATTTGATGCCGGTGTTTTTAAAAGACTTCTCTGAAAAAGAGTGAGAACATTTAAGTCTGTTGTTCATTTTATTGATGAATTGGAATTTCACCCTTATTTATTATTTTATTGGAACTTACAAAAGAAATGATTATCTCTAGGAAGTTGCATATTCTTACTCCCAATAGCCCTTGTGGGCAAAGTGGCATCCTGCTGGATATCAGTGCTAAAATAAAACACATAACTTCAAATAATAGAGGTGTTCTTTAGCTGTGATAGAGGAAGGAGAGGAAGGTGAGCGACCCTATAGTCTCCCTGTGATCCAGAATGGTAAGAAAATGTAAAACTAAATATAGAAAAAGAGAAAGTTAGTGAATATATTTGCATATGCAAATTAGCTTAATTGATACTGCTTGCCTCTACAGGGATTTTTCATTACAAACTGGAGTGCTACATTGTTCAGCTCATATTGAGTAATTTAGTAACTAATGAGACCAGTTTGCACTAATTTGCATATGATAAATGAGCTTAATTGCAGTAAATAACTTGGAGGCATAATTACTTAATTTTCCTGTGTTGCACGGCTTTTAAGTTCACTTGTATGAACAACTCAAGATAATTTTGCATATTTAAATTAGTTGCTTTTAAATTTTCTTGAACAAAAAAAAAAAAAAAAGGAACACACCTTATCAATTGAGCTGTAAAACAATTGGAAGTAAGGTTTACAGTGTTTTTATTTAAAAAGAAAAGAAAGAGCAATAGAAATTTCTTCAGTCTATTGTTCACCTGTCTCACTTCCTTACCTCAAATAGGATACTGGCATTGATAGGAAAATGTTTTCAATGTTGGAAGTTAATTCACAACTTCTGTTAGAAACTGACCTGAGTTTAAACTGAAATACATTTATGAATGAATCATAACTTTGGAACTAGGGCTTATGACAGAGATGTGTCTGTCCTTTATCTAGTTTGGCAACTGAGTATTAGAGGAGTCAGCTGGGTCTCCTGCCTGCAGCGTACGTGTCATGGAAGTTGCTGGGCTGCTACGAAGCTGGGGTTGCTCTGACCCGTGTGTGTATTTTCTATCTAGATTAATGTTTTATCCTTAGGAAATTGATTTCATTGGAGAATCTCAGTATGGTTTGCCAAGGATTAGCTCACTGGTCTTCCCGTTAACCAAAGACTGTGTGTTTTATCAAGATCTCCATCCTCAAAAGTTGAAAAACTAAAGCACACAGAGGTTGATGGCCGAGCTATTAGTTCATAATACTGTATGGCTTGCTTTAGCATTGCATTTTAAGGGAAAAAGTAATTTATTATTCAAAATTAACAAGTCATATCATCTCATATTCATGATTGAGTATGAGAAAAATATTTTATGGTTGTGAAAGTTTAAAACCTGTCCTTTAAAAAATCATTGCTGCTTTACCTCATTGTATATAAAAAAAGTCACAGACGTTAAGGCTATTGATTTGCCACACTTTGGAAAAATAACTCATGAAACTTTTCTCTGAAAAGGTCAAATCCCATTAACTCTAGTATAAGCTTCCTATATCCTTCAGAGGTGGCCAGAATGAGTGCTAATACTAGAATATTCCAAGTGTAAAATTTCAGCCCTTCATATAATAGATGGTCAAGAAATATCCAGTGAATGAGCAAAAAAAAAAAAAAAAAAAAAAAAAAAACCAAAAAGTTCTTAGCAAAGCCACAGTTAATCCCAGAGCCCCAGAGCTAGGGCTTCACCTCACCTCTGTATTCCCAGGTCAGTTTATAGCCACATCTTCTAGAGGCAAGGCCGAGTATAGGAGATTCTTCTGTTGCATGGATTTGGGCATCCAGCTAACCTGAGTTCACATCCCAATTTGTGTACTTAGTAACTGTGTCGGCCTAGAGCAGTCTCTCACCCTAAGCTTCCATTTCCTCTTCTCTAAAATGGAGAAAATAGTAGTAAAAATTTTCCTGACAGGCATATTGTGAGGATTGAATGAGATACTATAGTTAAAAGTGCTTCATCAGGAACCTGATATATAGAATGTGTTTAAGTGTCTGCTAGTATTTTTCTATATGTTGGGTAGTCCAGAATAATGCCCAAGGTTCTGAGGAAAATGGTTAATGCTTCCTAGTATCATTACCAATATCAGAATACAAGAACTTTCCCAATCTTCTCAGGTTAAAAAGAAGATAAATATTTTCATTGAACTCAACATCAGTTATCTTTTTACATAAATAATACTTATATTTGGTGGTATATACTAGCTGGCTCACAACAAAATTTTAAATTTGGTGGCAAGAAAAGATTACCACCTTGAGAATGAAAATCATCATCAGACAACCAAAGGAGTTGTTAGAACAATCTCATTAGCAACCTAGAAATGACTAGAAAAAATAGAGTTTATAAGGGGACTCCAGAATCAACATTTCCTTTGGACCCAAATGGGATAGGCCATTACTCTTTTCATCATACTGTATAGTCTCCTCAATTTGCTTAGAAAAGTGGGAATGAACATCCAGTCAGAAGTCCAGAAGAACTAGAAGGTTAAGATCGGTCATCATCCAGGGGCACCTGGGTGGCTCAGTGGATTGGGCCGCTGCCTTCGGCTCAGGTCATGATCCCGGGGTCCTGGGATCGAGCCCCACATCGGGCTCTCTGCTCAGCAGGGAGACTGCTTCCCTTCCTCTCTCTCTGCCTGCCTCTCTGCCTACTTGTGATCTCTCTCTCTGTCAAATAAATAAATAAAATTAAAAAAAAAAAAACTTAAAAAAAAAAAAAAGATCGGTCATCATCCATTGCTACAAATTATGTGAAGGAAATACTAAAGTGCATGTAGGATTCTTCTCATGCATGCTGCCCCAAATCTATCATCTGTAATACCAGAGAGGACTCTTCCACATTCAGCAGAAGCAAGAACTTCCTGGAAGGATTTTCATGATGGTATGTGTCTCTGTGTGGCAGGTACATACAATACCTTTTGGGTTTTCACATACCTTACCAACTTTGATTTGCAGAATAGAAATATGCCATCCTTCACTGACAGTGTGAGAAGTATGGGGAAGGGTAGAGGAGGGGTTTGAGGTAGCTGCTCCTCTGGAGGAAAGCTAGGGGTTTGGGCCATGTGTGAGTAGAACTAAAGCTAATAGTAAGTGAGGGCTTTCTAGTCACAAAATTATCCGAGATAGGCCAGGATCTAGGAAAATGAGACAATAAATCTAAAAATACTAGGCTTTTATTCAGTAACTATTTACCAAGTGCCTTATTTGCATCAGAGAGTGGAGAAAAGACTGAGATACAAAGGTGAGTCATGGTTTTGTCTCTCAACACTCCCAGTAAGACTTGAGAAGACTGATAACAAAAGAGACCACCACAGTTCAATGTAACTCAGATGAGAGCCTCTTGATTCAGTCATATCTGGGTTTGATCTCCCAGTCTTAATTACATACATTTGGGTAATATATTTATACTTTTGAAGCCTCTGTTTTCTCAATCCTGAGTTATGGGGCTGCACCCTGAAGTAACAGGTGGGAATGTGACTCCCCAGCTTGGGGCTGGTCCACGAGCACTTCCTGGGGCTACAAACTTACAGTTACACATTCCGCCCCCTTTGCCCAACCACACATACTCTTTCAAGTCTAGTGTTCATGTCTGTGGGAGTGTTTGAGGGTTCTGGCCTCCCTAGGACATAGGTGTTCTGAAGCGCGGTCCTGTACGGTAGAGGTCGGGAAGGAAGAATGAGAGCAGTATTGTAGCTGGGCAGATCTTGTTTGGAGCCTGCTGTTAGGAAGATTGCTTCCAAGGTACGGAAAGTCATCTTTAATTCTTTCACAGGCGCGAAGGGTTGCTGCATTATTTGTAGATTAAACTGGAACAGAAGGATAATTATTCTTTCAATTTTCAAAGTGGACAGAGGTCTTAGCAAATCTTAGGGTTATGTGTCAAATACGAATATGAATAATTTCCTGATGCCTGTAGGTAACTGCAAATTTGCCATATTACAGTGTTCTTTCAGGCTCTAGAATAGTCCTTGGTGGTAGTAAACGTTAGATTCTTGTTACCGTCCTCAGCTATGAATGACGGAATAGACCAGCACCATCTCATTATCGTTTAGTGGGGAACCAAACCACGGTCAGTATGGGCAGGGTTGCTTTCTCGTCTGAGTTTCCAGAATCTTATAAGCCTTTTGGATAATGTGAGCTTTTGGGGTTGAGGAAGGATTTGCAGGGGTAGGGTGGCGTCGTGGTGATGATGTGCTTTGTTTCCCAAACTGGGCTTATTCCAGTCACTTGTGAGCCTCCCGGAACACTAGGATTCTGCAAAAACCCTTGGGGAAAGTCTGGCACAGAAGAATTGAATCGAAATTAGTTTACAATATTAAAAAAAAAACTCCAAATACAATAAGAGCATCATTGAACAATTATACAATAATGTCACATCTGTAGGCTACTTCACTGGCTTTTTGAAGACAGGAAGATTATTACCAAAGACTCTTCCATAAGTAGTTGTCCCGCTTTGTGCGTGGATGTGTGTACATGTGTGTGTACCTGTATGTGGTCAGATATCACTTAGAAACTGCACAAAGTATAAGAAAAAAAAAAAAGGAAGAAATGTTGAAGATTTTTTTTAAATGCAGCCACAAAAGACAAAATAAATTAAAAAAAAAAACACAAATATTTCTCACTCTCAGACATCTATTTCCCTTGGTACATTCGACTTTCTGTAAATCAGCTGAGATGAAATTGTGATCCTTGTCTTTTGAAACAGTTGTGGAAGGAACAGCTGATTTCAAGAGGGAAATTACACAGCACATTGTGGCTGATACATTTTGGCAAGTAGTTTTCTTCTGAGCCGGACTTGGGTAATACCATGTCTATTACAAGACTGCAGTAAGCAGTATCTGTAGGCACGAGTAATAAGAAGGCACTATAGGGGAGCTGCTGGAGGGGGCAGGGATTATTACTGGGCTCCATTGTCTCTCTCCTGCAGGTGGGCACACACCTGTGGGCCAGCCCAGGAGCTGGGTCAGACACTCCAGGTCACCAAGACTCCTGCTGTTTTTATTAGGTCTCCTAGTGTCTTGTGAATATTAATTCCCAGGCCCTTGCCAGTTCAGGATCTGATGATTTAGGATCACAAGGTAAGGAATCTGTGAAACTGTGTTATTTGATGACAGCAGAATAGAACCCTGCCTAAGAGAAGAAAAAGCCATACGGTGTTATTTTGCCTCTGTAGGGGGGGGGGGAAGCATTTGAGTGAATTAGAGAAATTATTATAAATATTTATTACCCCTGGATGAATACAAAGTGTAGGGGTGGATTACCCGCACGCAAGAGTCTTGTCAAATTCCTATGAGGCCAGGTGACCGCTGCAGGAACTGTCAGGTCAGAGCAGCTGTTCCCCGTATTTCTAAAGATTTTTAAAATGCAGGTGACCCGTTAGGCAACTAGAAAAATGCCCTCTGCAATAATCCACTCTCATCCTTCATTTTAGAGTGATACAATGTTTTAGGAAATTTAGTCTGGTGGGAAGATTAGACCGAGGGTAGAATTGACCTAAAGAAACAGAAATTTTTTTTTTTTTCTAAGTGGGAAGTCTGCGAGTTCTACATAAATACAAAGGCAAATGATAATATCAATGACTATTTTAATTGCATCTTTAATCCATAAGGATAGTTCAATGACATTTTAAATTATACTTTTAGAATTGTAGTCACATAGGAGATAAAACTCAGTAACTATTTAATAATGCATAGTAAGATCAACTGTATCCTCTCTTGAGATCACATTTAGGTGGACTGAATGTAAAAACCCAGTCCGGAATTTAGACAGCATTTAATCTTCTAGAAGACATTGTTGGGTCTTTCTAAATATAAAGTACCCAAGCCGGGTCCTTCGAGTGGGGACCAGTTATCTTGGCTGAATGATGACTTTTACTGGATTCACAGCTAAGCTGTATTATTACTATTTTTTCTAGAAGGAATTGGATTGTTAACAGATCAAATGATTCACAGTACTGGAAGGTTACTAAACAGTATGTGACGGACTGGTAACTAATTGATAATCATTTAACCTGGCTTTACTTGAAGATGACGATATAGTGAAGGCGTTTATGTTGGGGAAACATTGCGGGCTGGAAAAACAACAATCCCTCCTCAGGATGTGTCCTACACGGAAACTGGTGGGATGCTTCTGTGGCTGCTGCTTACCTGGTCTTCATGGTAGAGTATCTGAAGGATTTCATTTAAGTTAGGGCGGGAGCTTGTATGGAAAAGACTCATCCTACTAACATTGGAACGCAGAGTAACTTGGGGATTCTCTAAAACTGAATGGTTGAAATTGGATCCAAGCACAAAGTAATTGGGATGGATGTAGATTTTTTCTTTTTTTTAAGATTTTATTTATTTATTTGACAGACAGACATCACAAGTAAGCAGAGAGGCAGGCAGAGAGAGAGGAAGGGAAGCAGTTTCCCTGCTGAGGAGAGAGCCTGATGTGGGTTCGATCCTAGGACCCTGAGATCATGACCTGAGCCAAAGGCAGCGGCTTTAACCCACTGAGCCACCCAGGTACCCTGGATGTAGATTTTCAATACAGAGTTACGTAAAGCTTGCGGGTGTAATATTTATTAATACACATTTCTTGAAACTTACTGTATGACAGACATTCACTGAGCCAGTTACTTACCTGCATTACCCCGGTTGGTCCCCTGGCCCATCTTTTGAATTAGGTGCTGTTATCTTCCCTTTTAAGGGTGAAGAAACCAAAGTTCAGAGTGGTGAAGTGACTTGCTAAGGACCCAGAGCTTTTTGTGATGGGCACAGCTGCTATTGGAACCCGGAAGTGGACATGAAAGAGAGAGAAAGAGAGGAATTATAAAGGAAATATTAGGTACTAAATCATTGTACTGTTGAAGTTTTTCAAGTGACATACTTTAAGCTCTGGTTTGAATGGAAACTAGAGGACATGTACTTTTGTTTAATAAAGAAATATTTGCCCTGAGCAGAAGACAACATTTTAAAGCTTGTCATTTCATTTCTGGGAAAGTATTTGAGGAAAATGACATGGCTCAGCCCTGTTTGCTGACCATTTTGTTGTCTCCTGCTGAGACTTGCCATTTCCATAGCCAGTGGGCTGTATTGAATCAGACAGAAGCAATAGGTCATTAACAGAAATGGAGACTTGGGACAGCCTGCAGAGGCTGAAAGACAAGCAGAATCATTTCGGGCCACATCAACAAAGCTGTGTCTAATAGAATCTCATGCAACTATGTTGGAAGAGTTTAGCCTGATTTTCAGAAAAACTTGAGAAACTTTAAAAAGCACGAAGTCATTTCTCTCCAAAGAGTGCCAGGTTTATCATGAAAACAGAGGTGAGAGAAAATACTCTTCTGGTTTCTACATGCTGCATTTTTTCCCTTAGTCACATCCATTGAAAATAACTGTTTAAAATCCACTTAGTTAAAAAAAAAAAAAAATCCCGGTTTTGCCACTGACCTATGCATTCACCTTGAGATCTTTAATTCGTAGCATTCATCTGAAGGGAGATTATATTATTTAATTTGATCGATATCTAAATTATTAGATTGCATTTCCTTGACCTTTGGAGATTGCTTTGGATTATTACAGTTGGGAAGCGGGGATGAGGGGGACAGGTTTGCCATTGAGATCACCTCCCATTATTTTTTAAAACCTAGAATACATAGGAAACCTAGGCAACATATATAACTAGCCTCTTAGATGTACTCCAAATCAGAGGAAAAATACAGACCCTTAATATAGTCATATTGAACAAGTATTCATAGACAGCCTGCTGTATAGAAGACATAACTAATATAGCTATAGAGAAGATTTAAGTGTTATTCCTTCTCCCAGAGTTTATAATAAATTTCTGTATTCTAAACTGGAACGAAGGACGTAGGCCTGGAAACAGGACCTAAAATGCCTGTGGCCACATTTACAATTAAAACTTAGGAAACGGAATACCATTTTCAGGGACAACTATACTGATATACTTAAAAATAGTCCAGTTAGATATACATGAAGGTACCTGTGTGTGTGTTGGGGGAAAAAATTCTAAAATGTTATCATACATGTCTTGTGTCTCCTACTAGATGGTAAGCAGCTTGAAAATAGGAGTCATGTCTTGTTCATCTTGTGACCTCTATTTTGTTGTGTATTCAGTAGGTGCTCAGTATATTTGTAGAATGACTTGAATTTGTATAAACAATGCATGTAACTTCTAGCCCATTGGTCATTAATTGCTTCTTATGTTTTGGGCAGTGTTATTGAGAAGTCAGCCATACTAAATGATTCCAGGGTATACTGCTGTCACTCGAAGAAGACATTTACATGCCAGGCTCTTAGTAGGGTTAATGCATTATGTACCCAAGTCCCTAAGCACCGATGTGAGAATGTCCTTCTCAGCCAAGAGGTCATTGAAGAAAACACAGGCTCATCATAATGTCATTTTCCCCTTAATTTTCTGATTACTTACATTTGGTTTAGTCCTAATTATGAATACCTTTAATTGCTTTATCACAGTGATGATTAACTGTGCCCAAGTCAAACCCCTTTGAAAGAGAGGACAATTCCTTCTAAAGGTTTTGCATGATTGCACTTAGGAGGAATACTAAACAGTCATAGAGGTAGTCAAACTTCCTAAAGGCCAGTCGGCTCTTCTACATTCCTCAGATACCCGGGGTGATTTTTATTTTTGAGTTTTTTCAGACCTGGAAAAACTTATCCTTCTCACTGTTTCTTTTCCCAGAAAGTTAGAATTTGCTACTTTATTTATATGAGTCATTCTGCCAGATGACAATATTGGGAATAAAATATATGCCAGCTGTTCTCCAGAGTATTAAAAAAATAATAAATAAACTTTGAGATCCACATGTTATCACGGAAGGAGTACTTGGCTGGGTCGCCTTCATGGTTTTCTTTTGTGTGTATAAAATAGCCATGATTGAGAGGTTTTGTGTTTTATAAACTAAGTTTAAAACTCCAAATCTAAGTTATTTCATGCAAAATGCTTGGTAACACATTCATTTTAACTAAAACACAAGCATTGATAGAAGTGGTTTAGTTTCATTCCTAGATAAAGCCACTCACCTTAGCATATAAAAGAAATAAAACCTTGAAAATGTGCATTTTAATTCTGTATTTTAATTTAATTACAACAAGATGGACAGATTTTAAGATTTTAACTTAGTTTGAGATTAAATTATTTGAACCCGAAGTCAGCACCCAGCATAATTTTCAAGTTTCTCTGTGTGTTTTATAAAAAACAGGATCATCGTACAATATTTATTATACAATTAGGATTATACAAAATCTTCATCGATTTTATGTCCCTCTCGGAAATATCAGTATATGTAGCACATTTGCATCTATCACCCAGAGATTTAATTGATGGAATTCATAACCATCAAACGACACTCATTTCTTCCTGTTCTTCCTCTCAGAGGCATGGGCCACATGCTGGGGATGAGGTTCGAGACTGTTCCTCCCTTGAAAAAGGAGTAGATTTGGTCTGCACAGAAGGGAGGGTCTTTGCTTTGGGAAAGCTGGCACAGATGAGCAGGAGGACCCGTCACTGTCAATTTATTATCAAGCCATTCTTTCTCCCTGGAGGAAGGCTTTAGAATTTCTAATCTATGATGATTCACACTGGGGAAGCACCTCTCTTTCTCATTTTGTTACTCCCACCTGGAAGGCAACTTTCATCCAGTGGCTCATTTGCAAAAGAGCAAGTGAGGAGAAGTGATGTGTAGATAAAGACCCTCCTTTGCTTTTTCTCGGGGTAGGTGCCTGTGCCAGCAGCCTTCCGAGGGCTGTGGGGAAGCTGCCGCGGAATCTGAGAAACCCAGACATGAATGCCTTGGTGCATTTTCCTGTCATGCTAATTTCCCCTGTTGGAAACTTGGTGCACAAAAACACAAGGTTTTCCGCACCCATTTTAGATCTCATCCTCTCCGTGTCTCCGAGTTGTTTGTTATTGTGTTGTTGTTTGTTGTTGTTTTTAATAATTTTTTTAAAAATTTAGAGATAACACCAGTGGTTTTCAGATTTCCCTTGATAAGACTTTCACCCCAAAGCTGACGGAACAGGTAAATTCCCAGCGTGCTGCAGTGTGAGGTGATTATCTAGCTTATTGTTTTCAAACACACGGAAGCGCCAATGAACACAACAGGGGGGTAGCAGACTGACCCCCAGCAGAGAAACAATCGGGTCTAGCAGAACATTCAGCTGTGGGGCCAGCAAAGAAAAGCTGACATCCAGATGCCAGCGCTTTGGAAATTTTATCTGGAGTTGCACATATGGATTCTGCATTTGCTCGGGTTATGCCGGCCGTTGGCGTCCAAATCGACACAGCTACCATGGCACGAGCGGGCAGAGGCACAACTGTCTGTCTGGGTCTCTGCTAAGACAGCTGTCAGACGCAGTGATGGTAGCCTTATGATCGCTGATTTTCGGAGGACCAGCCTGGGCTCTCTGAGTGATAAGTTTTAAGCACCCATGAGTCATTTCCGAACCACCATGGCTGGAGGAAGTTGACGATGGTGAAGAACGTAGACCCACAGATTGGTGGGTGCGCGTGCATGGGAGGGCGTAGATAATTAAGATTTTTTTTTTTTTTTTTGGCCAGTGTAATAGTGCTCAAGGAAAATGAGGACCAAGTAATTTAGGACAGTGATTTAAATCCATGCGTGTGAATTGTTGTCCATCTTCTATCATAGAAAAATGGTTAATAAATCTCAGAGGGACCGTAAACAGCTTTTTCCTCTTGCATGTGAAAAATGAGACCCAAGTCCAGAGCATTTGTCTTTCAGTAAGTACTTTTCTTATCTCATCATAATTGCCCCAATAGCAAGCTGAGTGACTCAGCATAATCAATTCACCTTTTCATCTCTTGCATTCGCCAGAATCCTTCTTAAAAAGAGAAGAGGATAGGTTTATCTCGTGTTATCTCAAGTTAGTATCTTAAACAGGGATAACCAATGGGCAAGAGTTATGCACTGGAAGCCAATTTATATCTTTATTTTCGATTTCAACCTTTTGTTTATGGAACCTTCTATCTTTATTGAAATCATAAATTCCTGATAGATAACTGGATAGGTGTAGGACAAAAGAATGATTTATGTTGTTGTTCTTTTTAATTTGTCTCTGTATTAGAAACCTATTTATCAATAGTTTGGGGGACTTTGGTTAAATTGCTATGCTTCTTCTATTTTATTGTAATAACTTTCCTAGCAAGTTATAAAAGCATTTATTAAGCTTTAAATATGTTAGGGAAGTTCACAGATTTTGCAAAGTGGTATACAACAGGGATTGGCATTAACAAGAACCTGGTGAGTATCCTTACATGCCATATATATATGTGTGGTATGTATTATATATATATATATATATATATATATATATATATATATATAACTGTATTTTAATTTCTCTTTTGTGATTAGATGTTTTGGTGAAGAAAATACGCACTCCTAGCATTATTGACACTCTAGGTCTTTTTTTTTTTTTTTTTTGAGGTTCTATTTATTTGAGAGAGAGTGAGTACAGTTGGGGGGAAGAGCAGAGGGAGAGGGACAGGCAGACTCTGTGCTGAGCATGGAGCCTAATGTCAGGCTCAACCCTATGACCCTGAGATCATGACCTGAGCTGAAATCTAGAGTTGGATGCTTAAGTGACTGAGGCATGCAGGGGCCCCCTACTCTAGGTCATTCCTGAATGTGTTTTGTCAGTCTTGGGTGTGGCCATGTCTGTGGTATTCCTGTTGATCTAGTGTACACAGTCAGGCTTGATTTTGTCCCCTCGATTTAGGTCCTTTGATCTTAGCATTGAAGCATTTCTGTCAAGGTGAAGAAACCAACATGGAACCAGGACCTCAAGTGACATGCCTAGTAAGAAGGGCCTTGGCTTTATAATTTTTAGTTTACTATAACTCAAAGGCTCACACTTATTTACGTACCTTTCCTACTCAGAGGTTGGTCTGTCTAACATTAGATGAGTCGTGGTCCTTTTTTATCTACCTTAGGATTGTATGGCCTGGAATATCCTGTCTTCAAGAGGCATGGCTAGCTAAGCTTCCATGAAGGTAGCCTGAGTATTTGAGTTTGGTAGGTAAGGTGGTACTCAAACTAACTGAAGAAAAATATATTCCCTCCTCCAGTTCCACTCTTCTCACTGGCACAATTCAGAAGGCTGCAGCTTACCTGAGGAGAGCCTCTGCGGCTCTAGCCACAGTATTTGATTATCCTATTTTCTGGCCTAAATGGCTGGTAATGGTCAGATTATGACTAAAAATAGAGATTCTCCTGGAATATTGGATATACTCCCAGAGGCTATCGAAGCAGGTTTTGTCTTTACTCAGTTCAGGCATCCAGATGCAGAAGTTTAATTGTCTAGGGTCTCTCAGCACTTGTCCCTAAGTCCTACAGAAGGGCAGGAGAAGGGGAGAGCTATGGAAAAGGTGTTCTCCCAAGGTGTCCAGTGTAAAGGGTTGGTTGGTGGTGGATCCCCTATCACAAGGGCCTCTCAGCAAAAATGATGGTTGATTTATCACTAATTTGCATACTAATTCAACACCTATGTATTTATGTAATTATTCACTACTGCATTTTGCAATTAGATACATCAAATACCAAGAAATAGTTATGGCCCTGTTCTTATGGATTTCTCCAGTCAGGTTAAGGAGATAGATATAAAAATAAGTAATTTATATAAATTAAATAAAATTATATATTTTATAGAAATATAATTTATATATAAATTATACATATATAACATATATAAATTATATAAAAATATAAAATAAGTAGTTTATAACAGATATAAAGATAAGAAAAAACCTCTGAGGACCAGACCTAGAGTGATGAAACACTCAAAAAGTAAAGGAGGACCTGAGGGAGAAGGCTTTAATTCTCCATCGAGAATCAAAGAAGGTAGCACAGGTTGTGTGATCCTTGAGCAGGTCTTAGTGGGTGAGTGCAGTTCTACCAAGTGTGGAAAGAAGGACCCTTCAGGTGATGAGAATGGCATGGCCATGTGCTCAGGGCTTTGCAAAGATGGAGGAAGGGGCTCTGTGGGAAGATAGTATGGGGGCTATGTAAACGTTAGCATTGGCATTCTATTCATTTTTTTGTTCAAAGAGAATTTACTGAGTGCTTATTTTGTGCCTGTCCAGAGTTGGACTTGAGGGATATGAATAAGAGATCTCCATCCTTCAGGAAACATACAATATGATGAGAAAGATAGACATGCACATAGTTACTTCCTCATTGTGGGTAAAAGAGGGTAAGGAGAGGAGTCTAGATAGAATGTCTGGTTGAAACCAAACACCGGGGCTTAGGGCTTGGACTTTACCCCCAAGTCTATGGTATAATTGGGATCTTGGTGGGAGGTAAATGCAGGAAGAAAAAGAACATGTGGGAAACAGGAACAACCAGTGGTGGTTGGGATAGTCTCCGGCAAAGGTGATGAGGCTTGAACTGGGAAGTGATCATGAGATTGTGGTGGAGACAGAGCTGAGAGATGTTTCAGAAAAAAAAAAAAAAAAAAAAAAGTCTATTCTTCTTTATGGGCTGGGAAACTAAAGTTTAGACAAGTAAGTTACTCAGATTCATAGAGATGGCAAATAATACAGCTGAAGTTGGAACCCAGGCAAGCCGATATGGAGACTGCGGTCTGAGGCGGTGGGTGAGAGAATGAGCGCTTGAGTTTTAAAACAACAAATTTTTATCATGCATATTTCATAGGAGTGATATGGGAATTAAATAACATAACCCCTGGATAGCCTTTTGCACCATGCCTGGCAACTAGTAAGGGCTCCATATCTGATACATGTTATTACTGTTTTCATCATTATTGGAAAACCTTTGTTCTTTGTCTCCCCTTCATGGGGCACATCACCTCTGCATATGCTGTAGACTCTTCAGCTTCGTGGAGTTCATGAAAGAAATAGTTCTGCCAAAGATACTGGGAGTATCCTGCCTTCAAAAAGACAGATGTCCTGGTATTGTGTATAACACATAACAGATTCTTGGCAAGACAGTGTAAGGGGGTAAATAATGATAATCCTTTAAAACAAATGAGCGCTTATTATTAATACATTTGGAATATAAAAATGTTAGTCATTTGGAACAAATGTCACAGAAATATCCTACCATGGGTTCTTGGCTTTAGAAACCGTGTGTGTGTTTCCTCTGAAGTCCTTTTAATAATGACAAAGTCACTTCTCTCAAGATTGCTTTGCCGACTTTACCAGGGGGAAAGCAGAACTTGCCATGGGAACGCGACTGGGTTAATTCACTGGCCTTCCCAATAACCCTTAAAATGTGTCTGTTATTAGAAAATGAACTTCATGTTCACTTTTATGTTCAAACTCAAGAGTAAAAGAATTGGAGACCTCGGTTTTCTTCTTTCCTTTGTGTGTCCTTTACAAAGTGACGCTTGCAGCTCTCCCATCTTGGAGGGCTCGAGTGAATTGAACAGGGCTGTTGCTTGGGGCTGACGCCCCAATCTCAATTGCCTAAATTTTAGTGGGACATTTAGATGAAGCAAAAAGGTTAAATTGATCTTGGGCACTCCTTATTGTAGGGGGAAAAAAAAAAAGCAAGTTTAACTTAATACTTGTTTATGATTTCATTTTGGAGCTAAGGCATTATTAGCTTTCTCTCATTTAGAAAATAGAATTTTTTTTTCTTTTTTCTGTAAACCAGACACAATTTTTGAGTGAGGCGTGTTGTTTCCTCTCTTTATGTGTGTTCACACTAAGGGCTGGTATAATTCCATTATGTTTTGACTTGAACATTAAATATTACCTTGAAGATACACTTCCCAGCAGTTGTGTTCTGATAGTGACATATTGTACTGTTTGAAGGGTGTCATATGGTCATCTGTCAGCCGAATGTTGTTCCATGGAAAGAATTTTATTCTTCAGATGTCATCTAGAATGCCTCATGTTAAAAAAAAAAAAAAAAAGAAAGAAAGAAAGAAAGAAAGAAAGAAAAGAAAAATCGAACAGTAGTCACAGAATCTGCATGTGAGGAAGTGAGGGGAGGCTGTGATGGCCCCAAGGTAGGCAGAAGCGGATCAGCCCCCTCAGAATACAGCCCTTCTCAAATAAAGATGAGCTGCTATACTTTGAGCATTTTCAATTGGATGGGATTATATTTTATGGCAGGAAAACACACACCTCCTTTAAGGACTTTTGGGACCCATCCCTCCTTGTCTTTTGACATGCAGACAAAGATGCCAACAAGATTCCTGGCAGTGATAGGGTAGAAAAAATGCCACCTCCCTATCAAAAAACCTAGCAATCTGAATAAAATGTAGGAAACCAAGCCTTGCTTTGTCAGAGATTATTAGAGCGTTAGGGAAAAGAAGAACATGTTCTTGCTTCAGAATAATTTAGCAGTCAATATTTCTATCAGTAATATTTCTTTCAACAGGAATTAAGATGCTGGCTCTTATCCAACTTAGACACCTCATCTCCTATTACATTATAGATCTGCTCCAGCTGTGGCTGCTTCTCTACAGAGATGAGGGCAGGTCTAAGAGCCAATTTGTAGGGTATATTGCACCAAGTCTGTAGCCGATGGATATTCCCTTCTAGCTATATTTTCCTTCTCTCTAATCTTTGCCTGGAAAATACCTAGAAATTCATGGATGCTATTGTTTTCCCATCGTTAAAATGTGGGGGAAAATATGCATCTGTGTTTGTATGTTACCTTGCATTTTTAGGATCTAGAATCTATACCCACACCAAGAAAAGCAGGGTGACACCTGTTTGTTTCTTATTTAATCACTGCATTTCATTGCTGAATTCTCTCAAAGTTAAAATAACTACATCTCTTCTTCCCTGATTCTTTCTTTTTGGAATTTAATTAAAAACAGTAGTTATGTTACTTAAAAGAGGAACTAAAAAGGCACACTGTAAGTCTTGAACTTTTTTTTTTTTTTTTTTTTTAATAAATGTGTAGCTTGGAACATTTGCTGATTTGGTTCTTTACCTCTCTCTGCCATCCGTTTATAGAATGCATCCCCCTGAACTACGTAATGTCCATCAAGGTAACAAGAAAGGGAATACTAAGGCCCAGAAATATAAAACATCATGATACCAAAGCATATAATCAAATATGAAGAAACAAGAGTCAGTACTATAAGCAGAGAGAAAAGAGAAGTTCATGATTTTGGGCTTATATCTTAATTCACTACCAACATTATTAACTTCACTTTTCATTCAGGTTCATGGCTTCTCTAAGTTTTGCTAGAAAGAGAAGAGAAAGAGAGGAAGAGGTAAAGATGGAGACAGAGTGGTGATATATATATATATATTCTTTTCTTCAGGGCTGAGAAAACGTTGTGTTGAAGTTTTCATGGTCAGATATAGAAAAAGCACAAAGTGAGGCCAATGGCAATAACCTTGCAGTTAATCCTACAGGATGCCATGTTATTTTTCTTGGTTTTTCCAGAACTTCAGAGAAATGTTCACCCTTGGGTATATTGATGGCAGCAGAAGGTCTTGGATCAAACTCCCAGATATATTTTATCTCAAACATACCACAATTTTAAAATGACTAATTGAATTTCACATAAAGAAAGTAATTGTACTGATGAAGATGATTGCAGTGACGATGAATAAAAACATTTCCTAACAAATAGCAACCAAACCATTTCTGGAACTTTCTTTTCAGATTCGGGTTGACATTTCCAGTTTCAAAAAAGCAAGTTAAAATGACAATTCTTATGAGATTATTATATATTTTTTGAGAAAATTAGTTTGACTAATAGGATTATCTCAATAGTTCAAGGACAGGTGGGCAATAATCCTCTTGTTATAGTCTATTGTGTACAGAAGTAAAAAGTGGTTCATTTTTCCTGCTTTAAAGATTGCCTCCGGTTTCTAACATATATGTATACACACATATATATATAAACTGTACAATTGTTGAATCACTGAGCTCTACCACTGAAACCGATAATGCATTATATGTCAATTAACTGGATTTGAATATAAAAAAAACATATAAAGTATATGGAAAGGAAGGAATTACTATTTCCTGAGCATCCATCATATACTGTGTAACTACACTCTTAGCATTCACAATCTCCCAGGGAAAGAGCTGTTAGCATTCCCATTTTATAGATAAGAGAAAAAAGGCTTAAAGTCATTTAGCTAGTAAGTGACAATTACAGGATCCATACCTAGCTCTCTCTGAGTCTGGGGACTATGCTTTTTTTTGCATATAAATTTTAATAAAAAAGTAAATACAATAATAGCTTAAGAGGTACTGAAGCTCAGAATTGAACTAAGAATTTATCAGCATAAAACCTGTATTAATATCCTATTTCTTTTGAGACTGATAGAACATTCTTTTGTGTTTTTTTATGATTATTTCCATATTTCCCCAGGGTCTGAAAGCCTGGAAAGCCCCTAAAAGCTAGTAGATGCTGTTGTAGTGTGTTGTTTGCATAGTATCTACTAAAACAAGGACAGAATTTACATTTCGCCATTTGTGTTATCCTGTTTTCTCCCTCACTTCTGGTCTTCTGCCAATCGAATTTTGCCTTTTTTTGTACTCCCATGTCTTTTCTTCCTCTCCTACCCCGTTTATTCTCAATTCATAAAATGTGAACTTGGAACCTGGAGGTTAACAGCAGAAAATGATCCTATCAGTCTTGTGGCTGTGGCCGTGGGTTGTGATTTGCTGAGCACCTGCAGGAAATCGCATTGCTGGGGTGAACTCTGGTAGATGCAGTCCCCCGGCCTTAAACCCTCCCTTGTGATATCCATGAGAAAATGTCCTTTCTCTCGAGTACTTTTTTCAAGGTAAATATATTCATTTTTAAAATTATTTTGTACTAAATGATACAACAGCACTTTGTGTATATTGAGATGAGTGATGAACTAGGAAGTAATGGCTCGGGTCTGTCTGTTAGCAATCTGTTAATAAAGCGTGCCTATCTCAAGATGCTTTATTTAATGGGGGTCATTATTAATGGATGATTTCCTTAACGGAGCAAAATGTTACCTCTTAAGCTAGGGTCATCGTCTGTACTGATAATTTCTTTAAAAGTGGCAAGGGAGAGACTTCTATGAGGGTAGTCCAATAAAGGAACAGGGATGTCCCATAAAAGCAGCTGCTACAGATTTGCATTTCTGTGGATGGCGTACTTGAGCCAAAGGATAGAAGTTACCCACAGCTATGCATCCCATCTAGCAAGCTCTGGCGGGAGCCTTTAGGCCGCTTCTGAGGCCCAGTGTCTTCTGCTTCCAGTTCTTTCTACTTGAGCTGCTGCTATGAGTTATATTTTAAGTAATATTCCCCTTTGCTGTGGCAAAAAAATAAAATAAAATAAAATAAAGGGAAGAAGAGGTAGAAAATTTTATTTACTCATGGAACAAACTGAAATCGAGTTAATTTTCAGGTTTGCAGCTGAATTATTAGAGATTACTGTGTTACAAATAGCAAAAGAAGGGCCCCTCGCCTGTGTGGTAATGCTGTCAGGGAGCCCGTGGCTGTTGGCTCAGTTCATGATGTATGATACCGCAGGCATTTCAGCCCTCTCCAGGGATCTCTGGTCCTACCATAAGGTCAAGAGTTAACTACTTGTATTTTAGCTGTATACTGCTATCAATACCGCTCCTATGGAAACCTCACTTGACGTCATTTTTGAATCTTTGTGACTGTAGTCAAGCTTTAGTAAAAGTCAATAAGAACATTAGACTGTTGTCTATATTATTACTTGCCACTTCCTGCCAGCAATCCACCAATTCATTAGCAGAGAGTTTTGGAACCCCTTCTTGATTACTTATGCAGTCAATAGCGAGGCTTGTCTGCATTCATAATTGTTTGATTTTATGGCCTCTTCTTTAAACAAACATTGTCTATGGTAATGTGATGCCCTGATGGATGGGAAAGGTTTTGTCTGTGAATATCATTTAGATAATTAAAAATGACAGATGAAATCGCCCGCTGTCTTGACCTGTACTTTGTTCCCTCAGTGATGCTGAAGAGATGCTGATTGCTGTCAATCAAAACCCATTGGAGGTTTGTAAATTCTGGCTGCTGTGAACTCTGACCCCCACTGTTGATCTGAAATAGATAATAACCTTGAAATTCTATTAGAATTTAAAAACAGTTTTACTAAAGGGGCACAGTATATATTTCTTTTCCTCTAGAACACAGTTACTTAATGTCACTCTTTGCAATATCCAGAATTAAAGTGAAATATAATGCTTATTAGCAAAGCTTAATGTAACAAATCAGAGCAAAGATCTTATTCTATAATCCCAAAATCCTGTTAAGGATTCCCATCTTCTAGCTAAGAGAGGATACAAACTTTAGCTTTTGCTACTTCCCTGGCTGTTAAGGGTTACAACTTTGTTATCTTTGTTGTTTTTTTGTTTGTTTGTTTGTTTTTGGTTTTGAGGGTTTGTTGGCTCATGTTTACTAATTCTGTTGTTAAACGAATCATCCTCATGCCAGCCTGATTTTCATTTAGTATATTTTTTTCCCATTTTTATTGTGTAAATCTTTTAAACCACTACTTTCCCTAAGCCAAAGGAAATAACACAACTAGAATTTTGAAGACAGTAAAGATCCAAAGGCCACCGTTCATGCCCAAAGTTCTCAACAAACATCATCAAAACCTTAGGTCAAGAGATCAGGCTGATAAATACATTTGCCTTGCAAATTGTTTTTATCACTACCCAGACACTTAAAAAATATTCAGAAGCCCCACTAGTATTTAAGATACACATGCAGGTCGATGGTCATGGGAACGGAGGAAGAGAACATTCTCGTTTCTCAATACAGAAACCATCAAACTAGCCCACAGCAAAAAAAAAAAAAAAAAAAAATCATTAGCAAATTCTGTAGCCTTGAAAATTAAAACAATTAGGCATTGACAGTTTTCCGTACACTGGTGATAGCAAAGATACATAATAGCAGGAGCAATGCAAGAAGAGAATTACAAATAGCAGAGATCTCTTGAAAGGTGATGGTGAAGTAGTGTTGGTTTTTCTACTAGAGAAACTTCTTCAGAGTTTAATGAATTTCTGAAGGGTCACATGAAGAGTTATTATCATTGTTTTGCATTTCATAATCAGCAGATACTTTGAAATAATATTAGTTATGTCAGTGCCTCAGTGACAATGGAAAATAAATATTATCCTTGATATTTGGCAATTGATGAAAGTATCAGAAGCATAATTCTTACATTTATTTTGAGGGCACTTATCCAGAATCAGCCATTAACTATCTAAGGATACTACTGTTTCACAATTCAGATATTCTTTTTTTTAAATCTTGGTCAGTGACTTTTAGATAAATTTATTATTGCCTAATAAAAACTAGTACACTGAATATAAATGTAAATATATCTATTTTTAAAACTTGTGTTAAACAGCTTAGCACAAGTCTACCTTTTCAGTGGAGTTTTTCTGTTCTTTCAAGTCCCCTGGGACGGCCAATTCCTGTGACATTTGGGCACTTATGTTTGTCTTATTAGCACTTCCATTTATTCATTCATTCACTCAATCATTCACTTTTTTATTCACTAGCAAGTATTAATTAAAGAACATTCGGGTATTAAGCACTTTCCATCGCACTAATTATTCTACATTTTCATCTTATCCCCCCAGATAAATCAAAGGCAAATGGACTTGAACACCCAGTGTAGCCTTCGTCGACGAGGTTTTTCCCACTTCTAGCACGAGTATCTTTTTACTTTTTATCTCTCCTGAGTGGCTTTGCCTAGCACGTTCTCAGGAAGCATCTAATCAACTTTTGACATGGGCCTGTTTCGGTTGGTTGTTGTGAGAATGAGGAGTGAGAAAAGGAGACTGAAGAGCCTATGAACTTTTTTGAGAAAAGTAGCTTGCAAATTTGGTTAGCCCAGGCTCTATGGCAGTTTCAACAATGAATGTAGATTCTTGGCCCCTTTGGATCATAAACATCCCAACCTTAGCTGAATCAAGGATGGCGTGACTCAACTTTCATTTTCCCTCCCGAACTCTTCTTTCTTTGCAGCTTTGACATAGCACCATTTGATTTAATGGTGAAAGTACAGTCTCTACTTTCCTTGACTATGGGCATGGGAGAGGGTCAAATATGTGAGATTTCAGTTCAAGGACAATATCTTAATTATTTTATTTTGACCTGGTACATTACAGAATTCCCTGCTAGCTGCTGGGCCGGTTGAGTTTTGTACGCCAGAACAATTATTTGTTTCAGATTTAACTCATGCCATGTCCACTAACAGTTGAAGCCCGTTTGGCCAGGAGAGAAAACGAGCTAGCTACTAAAAATCTTCATGCTTCCAGGCCTTTCTGTTCCTTCTTCTGTTCTGTGTGATACCATATTCACAAATCCTAAATCCTAAATCCTAAATCCTCAATCTCTGGGCAAGGACTTGTTGTGCTTATTTTGTCCACTTTCTTTTTCGGACCTTTTGTGATACTTAAGATACATGTGAAAGCATCTCAGCTGAACTTATTCCTTTATATTCGCTGTGTATTGAGTATATACATAGAGTAGATCTGTCCATGAAATTGTCTCCAATCTAACAGAGCTTGCACAAATGCTTGCTTTTAGAGGAATTTCATAACCTAGAACATGTCTAGTTATCAATTATTCTATAGTAACCTTATTTTGATGCTCAAGACTTCCATTCTGGATGTGATGTGGATGCGAACATAACATAGGGGTGGTGGAACAGATTTTCACGGTATAAGAGGAGGAGATCAAAACCACAGGGAGTGGTAAACTGGACACTGAATTAAGAAGAGGCTGCTTTCTGGCCTTTTAAAAGTAAGTTGTAATATTGACATCTTCAGAGGCCACCTTGTGCCAAATTCATACCTGTTACAGATCTATGACTGGCTGCTGACCCAGTGTTCTGTGTCTTGGCTCTTGGTGGAAAGGCTTATAAATGGAGCTCTAGAGAGAGATGGAGCTTCTGCTAGTCCTTGTTAAGCACTCTACGAGGCACTTTGGAGCTGACATCATCTCCTCTATTCTGCGTTGAAGGCAGTGATGATTCCCATTATTCAGATGGAGAAGCTAAACCAGAGAACCTAGGTAATATGCTCCCAGTCCCACAGTTACCAGGCAGCAGAAATGGGATTCTGTCTTTAATTTTTCTGAATTGAAATCCAATGTTCTTTATGCTACAACCCAGCACTTCAAGGTGTACCATTACATCAGCACTTTATTCTAATGAGTCTCTTGCCTGAAGTTCATAATAATAACTTTCACTGTTGCAAATAATTGCTGCTGTGCCATGTGCACCACGGTTTTGACTAAGTGTCTTAACTTAATTCAGTTGGTTCTCCAAAGAAACTGAGGAGGCAAGGATTATCATCTACATTTTGGGGGTGAGAAGATGGATGTTTAGAAATTAGCTCATCCAAAGTACAGACTAATCCAGCCAGAATTCATATCTGGCTCCGCCTCTGTCCAGAGCTAATGCTCTTGACCATGGCGCTCTGAGAAGTAGCATGAATATAGCAGAGCAGACGCTTAATCAATTAGACACCCTTGATGCCAGCCCTAACAGGATAGAATTCCAAATGGGTCAGACATAGGCATGCAGGTTCTCTGATTATTTAACTGAATTCTGTCCACTTGGCGGGGGGGTGGGGGGTGGGGGGGCGGTTCAGGGGGAAGCTGGTAATTTTTGTTTGGCTTCATTTTCCCAAGTTCAGCCAAACTGATTTACATGAATCCCCCAATTATCTTTTCAGTATGCCTACGCCAGAAATTTTGTTAGAGAAACGTTCTTTTCATTCCACCGTCTCAGAGAGGGATGATGAAGAAAAATCAAGGACTGGTGGCAGCTGTGTCTCAGAGAGAAGGTTTTTCCTACCCAGTTATCCAGTTGTTTGGAGGACAGCAAGCCCAGACTATTCAGAGAAGAGTCTAATTTCCCAATGATTAATAATATTAAAGAAAGCTAAATGAAGCAAACAGCATGCCACTCTGTACAGGGCCCCAGTCAAAACCACACTGCCCAATTCCCCTTTGCTATTGGGAAGATAATTACTGAACCTTTGTTCATGTGAAGTAAATGAATTTTGAATCCTCTGTATATTTAATTATCCAAGACTGAACCTTTGTTATTTTCCTTACAAAAAAAAAAAAAAAAAAAACAATCCAGGTAAACCTCGGTGGTATATTCTGAGCACTAATTACTTCCCCAAATCTCAGTACTATTTTAACTTGCTCTTAGTAATATGCTCTAAGTGTTATTGGATTTATTAGCATGCTTTTGTAAGAGCTTCCTCTTAACAAGGATGTTTATTTTGCTAGTCTACTTCTGGTCTACTGTTGACTTTTTGTTTGGCTCTGAATGTATCTTGGCCTTAAATAAGTACAGATTTTTAAAGATCTGTGACACAGATCTAAAAGAGTAAATCTGTAAAATACTGGAAGTACTTTGCCCATGAATAGGACCCATCTATTCTTTGGAAATGGAATTTTTATGGCTCCAGTCATTATTCTCATAGAGCAAAGAAGTGTTGATTGTTCATTTTGAAGAGATGGAGAGAGTTTAAAATTACCAAAATTTGTTTAAAGCACATAAACTCTACATTTGAGCACATAGTGATATATTTTTTTTAATTCTGAGGGGCTCCCGAGGTTATATTTTGCTACAATATGAAAATTAATTGTGACAATAAAGGCCATGATTACAAGCCTTTCACACTGTCCCACTGTGACAATTAGCTCCCAATTGTTAGACCATTTATTTATTAGAACATTAAAAATTGGAGCTGTCTTGACTTGTAACTGGAAATAGATTATTATTGAGGTTGCTTATGAACCCAAAGGACACACTATAAAGTGTTTTATTGGTTGAGGATAACAGTGTATTTCGAGATAATACAGTTGGGTCACCTCTGATAGATTTCAGGGACGATGTTGTAAAAGGTGTCTAACAGGTGACTTTTCCTCCCAACTCTGTCATACGGCCAGTTTTCTTTAGTGAGAATGAACTTTTAAAATAAGTGTATTGTTTGTGAAGAGAGTCTGACGTGCGGGCAGCATGATCAAAGGGATCGTTTTTTTCCTCAGGAACATGGAGAGCTTGCCTCTTCCAGGAGAACAAGGTAAGGCAGACGTCCCTTAAAGTATGCAGGCTGTTTTCTAAAGAGCAACAAGGAGAATGAGGAAAAAGCCTCCATTAAACTTTCAAAGAGACATGTGTTTCAAACAGACTTGTTCAGCACTAACTCCCTCCGTAAGAGTGCAGTAGCTGTAGATGTCTGTGCTCCTGGGGACGGACGACCACCACACGCCGTGAGGGGGGAAGACATTACAGAGAGAAACGAGAAATGCACTGCGTCCTTTCTCAGTGATGGTCCTGAACTCCTGATTTGTTGTAGGTGAAGTTTAGGTGTCCCTCTCCCCACCCAACTTATCTCATGGAAATAAGTCATTTCCTTTGTAAGTAGTTATTTTGATTTATTTTGATTTTTTAAACTCCCTAGCCTTAGGTCAGGAAGATTTCTTGATATTTACTCTACATCTCTATTCAAAGGCAGTATAAGGTAGTGGTTAAGGGCAAATTCTCCTTTTTTTGGTAGCAGACTCAGCTCCCCTATTAGCTGTGTGATCTTAGGCAGGTTGTTTTAACCATCTGCCTCAGTTTCCTCAAAAAACTGGAAACTGGACTGATATTTCTAGTCTGAAGGGATAAAGCATGTAGAATAATAGACGTGTAATCCATGCGCTATACACAGAAGCTGCTATAACAATATTTTTATTGCCCAAAATAATAATTTTTGGTTACTTAAGCAGCTTTTTTGAGGCTTAGCTGCCAAACCCCCCAAAACTATATTTGCTGTTTCTGCTAATTAAACTTGTCATTTTCCTTCACTTTTGCATATTTTATGAGAATTGCCTTTATATTTTTAAATACAGCTCAAAAGTCCATTCTAGACTAAGTACCTTGTTTGATTTGTCATACACACTTGTCATTAAAAGGGATTAGTGAAATACCTGAATCGAAGCACTCAAGCTCCAGAAATATTATCTGAATTCTGAGAAAAGAGACTATCTTGAGGGATATAATAATAAATACCCACCTGAAAGTGTGGAAATCATGCTCACACCTTACTCCTGTGGAAAATCCAAGTCAAGTTCTGACTTGCTGGGGCAGAGAAAGAATAAAAAAAAGATTTCTGATACTATATGGATTTATTTTGAATTTCAAGCCCTGCAGCAATAAGTAAAAGCTAACACTGGTGGTTGTTTAGAAAATCAGAGGTATACTCTTGCTGTAAAATTGTTCTGCCAGATACATTAATGGACCTAATTAACAAAAATACAAATGGCTCTAGAAAGAATATGGACTAGAATTTAGATAAACAGCATAACCAGAGACACTCTTGTTTTGACTGGAGGAAAGTTCAAGTGTAAAGTCCTCTTGCCTCTTCTAGACAATTCACTTCCAGTAGCATTTGGAAACATTTTTAATTAGATGACCGGTGGTGTGTATTTGCCCATGGGGGAAAAGAAGTCATACCAGGCATTTTATTAATACCTATCTGGGATTTCACTTTTTTTTTTTTAAGATTTTATTCATTTATTTGACAGAGATTACAAGCAGACAGAGAGAGGGAGAAGCAAGCTCCCTGCTAAGCAGAGAGCCCAATGTGGGACTCAATCCCAAGACCCTGAGATCATGACCTGAGCCGAAGTCAGAGGCTTTAATCCACTGAGCCACCCAGGCACCGCTGGGATTTCACTTTTATCAAATTTGACTGGATTGGAAACCAACTTACATGCTTTTTATTCTTTCTCTTATGACGCTTGTCTCTTCACTTGAGAAGGGATTCCCAAGTGGATGGAGGAAGCGTCACTAGATTTCATACATACTAGATATTGCAGAATGCAAAGTTACGATGAGTGAGTTAACATGCAGTTTACAAAATATCACAAAATTGCATTTTAGAAGTCACCCCCTCAGAGCCTTATGAAAAACAGTCTTATGATATGCCTCAAATTATTTGTTGACTTAATTCCAGAAACCTGGCAAGTCTGAAAGTTGGATTTCCACTGTCAAGCATCGGTAGAGGTCAGTGTAGAGAGTGTCGGATGAGAACCCAATTTCCCTTCTGGAGATATTTGTCTCCTTGGCCTCAGTCACATTCCAACCACAGGTCTCAGTACTTCCGGGAAGATCTAGACACAGCTGCCTTACTTCCAGGAAACTGGAATTTGTATTATTCGATAGGAAAGTGTTAAATAGAGGAGGTTAGGATTTGGAGGGTCCTCCAAATTTGGAGGTCCTTTCGAACCTTTCGAAAGCGAGTTAAGGGAGGACTTCTGACACGTCTCACTACAACCTGTGTGGAATATAAAGCCAGGTTCGATCTTGGCCTTGGCTTTTCTGTATGTTTTGAGCACATTTCGTCCCTGGTTATGAACTGAGTGTAGTAAGAAGGACTTTTGTGAGAAAAGGGTAATATTTTAAAGGTTAAATGAGACAATACCCATAAAGGGAAGTACTCAGTCAGTAGTGGTTACTATAAAATGTATTAGATTCAGTTTGTTATACTTTAATTTTCTGTATATACCCAGAACACCCAGAAATACTCCTCTACTTTATCCTATTTTGAAGAGTATACAAGTGCCCAATACCCTGTCCAAAGGCCTTCCTTGCTGGAGGGGCTGACTGGTCTTGAGTAGAAGCTCTTCCTAGCTGTGTAAGAGGAAGCCCCAAGGAAGGCATTGACATGAGAATCAACTCTATTTCAAGGTAAAAGACTTGTGCATATTTTTTAGGTTGAAGGAAAAAGAAATGCAACTTTCTGTGGCCTGAGAGGCCCCTCAAAGACTAAAGCCTACAGACAGATACTCATCTGGAAAAGCCATTGCCAGTCTCATACGCACTACACGTCTTACAATTCAGCGTTCAGTACCCATTCTAGTAACAAAGTCCTTTGTGTTCTTAGCTTAAGTACCTCATGATAACGGAGTTTCTTTCTGCTTTCCTGGCACTGAAGTCCCTTTCAAAACCAACATCCATTCAGTTTAGTAGTGTCCTATGGGTCCCAGGTTCTTCACTGCCATTTTTCTTCACAATCTGAAAAACCCCATTTAAAGTACCAAAGATAAATTAGTACATTTCTCCAGTATCCTCCATGTCAAATGAGATTTTCAGTAATGTGACCTCCAAGAAATGGGTTGAAAAAAGTAATACTACTGGGACTCAGACAACCTCAAACTATACTTGGGGAGCGCATCTTTAAGTAGCCATGGAAGCTGGGGAGAGACTCCCAGATGCTCACTTTCTGCTGAGCTGGCTCGGGACTGAGCTAGCAGGCTTGTAGAGTCACCCCCAGTCTCTCTTTCTGTGGTCACAATCCTCTCCTGAGTTTCAGATCAGGAAGTAAGAACGCTTAAGAATCACGACAGTGGCCTCTTTCCTGGCCTTCCCCAATTCCACCATCCTCAGGAGCCATAGCCAGTTTCCTGCCACTCTGTTATCATCCTGTTATTTTTATATTTATTCATTTATGCATCCTCTTGTTGAGTATAATGTGCCTTCTTTGTGCCTAAGTACTGACTACAGAGACCTCAGGCATTGGTGCAAAGGCCCAGGAGTCTAACAATGCAGAGAACTACCATTTTTGACAAGGGCTACTAAGAGTTCCTTCATGTGTGTTACTTCAGTGGCTGATCAAGTTCCAGCAAATAATAGGAGGGAGAGAGCTCAGCTCTCCCTGTGTGGAGTAGGGCTGGGGAATGGTGCTTCTGCACCTCTGTAGGTAGCACATTTATTGTGGATGCTGAGACCAGGCCCTGGTGGGGGCTTAAGAATTTTGAGATCAAAGAGGAAGCCCAGAAGAGATGAGAGAAAAAATAGAAAGTCATCAGACAAAACCTTCAGTCCCAGTTTTCCTTTTCATCAGCCATTGCATTTCCCTACTATGGCAGCATTTTTTAAAAGAAATGTTTCCAAAGCTACACAGCTTTGAAATATTAAAGAGAAATAAATGAACCAGCACTTGGGAAGTTGGTTTGCTCACAGGAAATTCTGGAGTTTCTTTCTTTTTTTTTTTTTTTTTTTTAATTTGAAATTAATGTCGAGGCATTTCCCCAACTAGAGTGGAAAGCTTATTTGTTTGTTTTTGTAAATAGGCATAAAGAAAGAGCATAGAAAATGTGTACCTCACTCTTTGATGCTTAGCAGGAGGTTTGTGATTTTTTTTTCATAACTTAGGCCTGAGAAAAATGCAATAGTACAATACATCACTGATACAACAGTCTGATAGATTTATAAAATGTTTAGTGAATGTATTCTGCTTAGACCAGCAGGAACACCTGCTTCTATTATTCCATCACTGATAACATGGTAAACAGCTTATGTCAGTCATGCAGCTTGCATAAAGCCACATAGTTTACTTGTGGGGTTGGCCATTTGTATGGAATTATACAGAGTTTGTGTCCAATCTCTTTGTTAAATGATTCAGTAAAATTATAGGGTCATAAATGGACAGTGACACCATTTTAGTCTTTGTTTAATTTATCTTTTCTGTCCAATTCCTACTTCTCTTGACCATACTTCCTCCAGTATAATCTGAAAGATGCACTTTTGGGGATTAACTGTTATTGTTGTCCGTGGGTCATGGTGGGCATCTAGATGGTCAACCTGATGTCATTTCTTTTTTCTTTTTTTTTCTTTTTCTTTTTCCAGTACAGTTTGTTTTCTCTCTTGATCAGTGAGAACTGTAACTTAAAATCTGACAGTCCTATATCTTCCTACTATCCTATTTAATGAAGCAGTAGACATCAATATTGGAGAAGAAAAAGTGCAACCATATTCAGATGTCATAAAGAGAAGGTTATCAAAGAACAGCACTCATAATGCTCAGTGTCCCTCCACTGACCTGGGAAATGGGGAGACACACTTTTCCCCTAGATGAAAGCACTTTCCTATGCTAGCTGGAAGGGCCAACAAGTCTCATTGCCAAGTCTAAGAGCACCTGGTGTTTCTTACTTTCCTTGGACTGAAGGACTGAAACCAAATTCTTCATAGAGGCGTGGGTTCTTGTTGGGACACCACAGTGGCAGGCATTCTGCTTTTCCTCAGAAAATTAGAAGGAAAAACCTTAAATGTTGAGGTCTTACCCTTTCACCTTCTTGGCTTATGGAATGGGCCTCCAGGAGTCAAAGTGAAACATACAGCACCGGATAGACTAGGGTTTTATGGATGGACAAGGTAGTCGCGCATAGATAGACATCTCTCTCATTCAGACAGACTTCTTCATTGGTACTGCTCCCCCCTACTTTTCATTCTTTTTAAGTCTTATAGCTAGTCTAGTATCTGTTTTACTCTAGACCGGTGATATCAAATACTGTTTATCTCTTCTTACCAACGGACGGTACATATTTTCATGCTCACTGAGACCTTGTTTTTTGCACCTTTGGCTATCAGATTCTTGAATATTAATTAGAGGCCAGGTAAGCTCAGATACCTACTTTTAACAATGCCTAAGAATTCTATATAATTTAAAGATCCCATATAATAGAGACTACATGAAAAGGGCATAGGAGTTTCTGGAGAATGATAGGCTGTGCCCTCTGAGATGAGAATTATACATAGTTTGCTCAGTTTTACTTACTAAAATCAAGCATAGAACATATTCAGTGAGTTCTGATGCCCAGTTCCTCCTCCCTGGAAGACAGATAATGTGAACAAATAAATTTCCGTGTCTGGTCCAGTCTTTGTCTGTCTGTCTCATGTTGCTCTTGTTTTCCCCATCTGTATTGTAATGCCTGCATCTATCTTTGAGGCCTGTTTACTAAACCCAGAGAACTCTTGGTTTCTGCTTTTGCATCTGCGCCAGCCCTTGGTCTTGAGCAGTGGATTTCCACAGGAGGCTTCGCTTCTGGTACGTTCTGCACAGTGTTGGTTGCCTGCTTTCCTCTTTGGTGGGAATGGCTGGAAGTGGCTGCATGTTGCTGCAGCTCTCTGTCTTGGGTGCCTGGATGATCTGGACATGTGGTCTTTGTCGGCTGCCTCCTTTCCACGCTGTCAGCATTTGGCATTGCTGTGCCGTGGGGAAGGGGGAGGGGATGGGGAAGCCCTTCAGTCAGGAAGAAGTCACTTCTGAACAAAATAAGAGCTTCAGATGGATCTTCCATGGGGCAGAGTCACCATGCTATTTGTGAAGGACCGTTTTCCTCCTTCCTCTTACCTCAGAAGGAATTTGCAAGTGAGTAACTCAGAACTGTTTCATGCTCTCATGTGTTGTCTAATAAATAATCAGTATAAATCAAGTGCACATAAATGAAACCATGAAGCTGACTACTACCATGGGTCCTGGTGGGGTTTGACAACATCAGATCTTTTCCATCAAAGGCTTCCATGAGGCAACCTCTTTTACTAACTCCAGCTTGCAAACAACCTGAATTGTTTACATTATTTGATGGTTATTTTGCTTTGCCTTAGGAAAAACTTTTTAAAAACCCCTAGAAAAATCCCATCTTTAAAAATGTAACAACATCTAGAGGAGCATGATGAAGATTCATCATGGTTTCTTTTCTCTATAATAAAAGGAGATTTAAATTAAGGTGTTGGAAAACTCTTGGCCCTTACCATCCTAATACCCTGGTTAGAGTCTTCTCCTCAATGGATAGCATTTAACTCGGTCTCTTATTGTGGGTGTCTTGAAGTGGCATTACTTTTTCCGAGGACTGTGTATGGGAAGGTCTCTTCATAGAAGGGTACTCTACTCATTCATTCACAAATAAGAAGGTAAGAAAAGTCAGTGTATTCATTTAAATCTAATTAGGCTCCCTCTTCATTATATTTTTGCATAAGCTCACCCTTTTAGCAACTAATAATAATAATGATAATAATGATAAAAGAAATCTGGTAGTCTACAGGGTAATAAAATTTTTACCCAGGTAACATACGAGATGAAGGAGAAGAATACCTTTCAAAAGTGAAATTTCTAAAACTCAAATATAGGAAATAAATTAAACTTACACTAAATATATGTCTTAACTATATTGTCTTAACTAAAATATATGTATTAAACTAAAATAAATGAAACAGGGACACCTGGGTGGCTCAGTTGGTTGGACGACTGCCTTCGGCTTAGGTCATGATCCTGGAGTCCCGGGATCGAGTCCCGCATCGGACTCCCAGCTCCATGGGGAGTCTGCTTCTCTCTCTGACCTTCTCCTCGTTCATGCTCTCTCTCACTGTCTCTCTCTCAAGTAAATAAATAAAATCTTAAAAAAAAAAAATAAAAAAAATAAATAAATAAATGAAACAAAGTAGATGTGTTCAATGTCTCAATAAGAATACTATTCCTTGTAGCATTCTTCCCCTGTTCCAAAGAGCCTAAGTCAATGTGTATCTATTTAGTCACATCTGTTATGTAGCAGAGTAATCTTATTCAAAACTGCCCTTAAAAATACAAATCAACGCTACCGCATAAAGCTCACAGTATGCTGTTTCTGAGAGTTCTTCCTCTCTGCTCATATCAGGGATGGGCCACGTATACTAGTTTTAATCAACTACTCCATTTCTCTAACCCGGAATCACAATTTATGACTACCTTCAGAGAGAGTGCTTGGAAGGGCAGACCCCTTCTAATGACTTGTTAGCTTAACAATAAACCATTGAAGCTCCTAATTTGCCTATAAACACACGGTCCCACTGGCATTGCCCTACACAGCACAGTTCAAAGGGCCTAATAACTGCCCTGTTCTTTTATATGGAACTGTTTCAACCCCTGCTGAGACCTAGGAGATTAAGGATGTAAAGGGAAGTAAAGCTTCATTCCCTGTAAACTTGGCTCAAGACCTACAAATTATCTGTGGTCGCTAATTGAACTCTTTATTTCCTCCTCAGTGAAGCTCTTCAGTGGGTGATGCATTTACCTGGTTTTCATTTCTGTCCTCCCCGGGACGCCCAGTCTGGAGGCAGTGTTATCCTTTGTGACTCCTCACAGAATTTAGAAAGCCATTGCAAAGGCACAGATGACATTCTTCTCTACAAGAGAATGTCTAGGAAAGTCATCTCTTTCATTTCCACTAGATCTAGTTACTTGCTGCTCTCTGGTGTTGTTGGTGAATACATAAAAAGCTCTTCAGAGCGAAAGTGGGGAGTCACTTCTTCTGAACTAGTGTGTCATTTCCTTCCAAAACATTTCCCTTGATCTTTAGGTCTAAATTAAAGTAAGTCTTTTGTGGCACCTATTGGAAAATTTCTTCCAATTTTATTATGATGTCAGATCATATAATTTATCATTTTCGTATAAAAAATTAAGAATCAACAATGGCATCTGGTTCAGTAGAACAGAAGTGGAGATTGGCTGATTCCCAGTGTAAATGTCATTCTCTTGTCCAAGTGCAGGTGAATAAATGACTTCATACTCCCTTTTCAAAAATTTCAGTGCCTTTATTTTTCTCAGTTTTCATTGTCTCTGCTTTCCTCTATTCTGTATCCTCTCTTTGAACTTCTATTTGTAGTGAATAGGAGTAATAAACAGAAGGCCCTAGGGGTTGTGGCCTTTACCTGCCCATCTATTGTAGGGGCAGAAATTGTTCTACCCCAGATGAACACTTTGCTGCCTTTGTGTGGCCAGGCTACACTCAAGAAACACGGATAGTATCAGTAGGATGCTTCTCTGCTACAGTGAATCTTTCACATGGGTGGCTAAAATTAAAAAGAAAACCTGAAAAAGTTCTGACTTAGCAAAAGAAATTTTAAAACATTGCTTCTTTGATTAAAATTGAATATGTAAGCAGACAGAAATAAGAAATCCTACTGTGGAATTTACTGCTGTGAAATACTGTTCCTTGTAACAATCTTTATTAATGACTATAGAAACACAATTCATAATATACTTTTTAAAATGCTGGTTAGGAGATGTGGTAAATATATGTGATTCTTTTAGGCAAGGAACTATCTAAATGAGTCTGCTTTCCCCAACTTTACCCTGATGGATCAATACTAGATTGTCCTAGTTTATAAAGTCTAATTATTAAAATTTGACTGGTTCTCAGGACTGCTCTCTGCTGGTCTTTGTGGCTATTCATTTAACTTTACCTGCAAGAGTTGGGTCCTTTCCAGTTTGCCCTTGGTTAAGGGTTGGTGGAAAAACATCCCAAGGTTGAATGTTTCACCACTAGCCAAATAGTTATAGACTGTCCCTGATTCAACCTTGTCCTAACCTGTGTTTGCTCTCATGCCATGCACATGGAAGAGGGAAAAAATAACTCAGCCCCCACCCCCTTTTTTAAAATCTGTTCTTTTTGGGAAACAGCCAAACATCCTTTCATAATCAAATGTCTGTATATCCAGAGGCCATTGGCTATAGTCCAAACATTTATTGGTCATTGAACACCTTGCATGAGGTAATTTTCAATTATCTTATTAAACCGGAACAGGGATCTGGTCATGTTTCCTTTGATTATAAATGTAGCTCATGTTCTTATTACTGTTAATAGCAGTGCTCATGGGGTGCCAGCAGTTTTCTGGGCACTGTCCCATAGGAAATGCTGTCCTGTGTCCTTTGTGAAGAAAGGCACGGAGAACAAAGAAGCTGAGGGTGGGACCATTTCAGTCTTTGTGTATTTCAGAGGAGGGGGGCCTGGGATGGGTAATTGCTTGTGACCAAATATGGTGGTGGTGTTTGATGGCATGACTGATGTTTGAGATGGCTGTGATGGAGTCCTTGAGAGGAAAGTGGAGAATATGGGATGTCTTGAGGGAAAATAGCTATCAATTATTTTGTGGATACACAGCTTTCTTTGGACACATGTTAAGCAGCAGCAGAACAGTCAGACCAAGGGACTTGAGAAGCATGAAACTTTTCATTCCAGGACTTCTGAGTTCTCCCAGCTGAGATGTTCATTTAAGTCTTTCCTGCTTGGGAATTGAAGAATTGAATTGCTTTATTTGCCTAGAAATTTCAAGGGTAAGGTCCATGCTATGAGGTACAGATGATTGTTTTAAAAAAAAGTTAAAAGAAATGTACAGGCATAAGTTAGTGGTAAGGGAGAAAGGAGGAGCACCACTGAGTGCTGAATTCAGATATTACTGAAGGATAATAGCTGATAAGATGAGCAACAATAGAATAGAAAATCAAAGTGCCCATAATGAGAATTTATCATGGAAGAATAATTATTTTCTCACTCTGGGGGGCTTTATACTAAAAACAAAAACAACAAAAAACATCTGATCCTATATGAAATATAAATGCTTATTATATATGGTAAGAGAAATACATGTTTTAGATTAAAGGGGTTTGTTTCATTTTAATTTAGAATTTTACTTGTCATTACTACATTTTCATAATTTTAAGATGACAAATCACTTTCCCATCTCTGATCTCCTTCTTTTGAGTAAAGCTCTAGCTTAATAGAAAAAAAAAAAGGTACATAATATAATTAAATATTTCTCTGACCTGTGTCTTTTGTAATGTGGGAAAGCACGGTTTATTCAGATCAAAGCTTATTTGAAAGCAGAAAGTGCAGAAAGTTCAGTGAGATTGATTCATAAACTATGATTCCAGCAGAGTCTGTCCCTGAGACTTTTTGTTCTACTCCAATTGAAAACTACAGAAAGGAGTGAGAATGTGGACTTCCAGAGCCTACCAGAATGGAACTGCATCACTCCATACTCAAAGTGAATTTTACCAAAAAGCTCAGCACAGCAAGTGACTGGAGAGGATATCACTGTTAAAACATTTAACACTTTAAAATGTTCTGCAAGGAGTTGATGTGATAAAGGAAAGAATGCTCCAAGTTCTGAATGACAGGGGTAACTCACTGCCCTCTTTATAGCTGTAATGTTGTCAGTCCCAGATCTGGTTGCTGGTTTTGGGGTGTTTTGTTTTGTTTTGTTGTTTTTTCAAAAAAGCTGCATAAATAAAATCAATTTATAAATATTTATAAACTTATTTCATTAATCCTTTTCTGGTCTAGTGTCATGAAGCTGCATAAGTCCAAGGCATTAAAAATAATAAACAAAGGAAACTCTTGAAGGAGTCTTCCTGTGGCATTAAAATTTACCAAATGTGACCAAGCTCATGTAGCTTATCTCCTCATAGTTAAATTGTAGTGACGGCTAAAGTTTCCAGAAGTTTAGATTGGATGCAGTACGTGCAGCTTATTTAAACTTTTGATGAAACTCTTCGATTTTGACATTGTTTATCTGTTCTTTTCAGATATGCCCCAGTATTTCAGACTCTTTTTTCTCACACGCAAATGAGTACTCCCCACTCCTAAATTGTCCCCTGTCTTCCTGCCTTCGGGTGCTGGTTGATTTAATCCATTCTAAATGCAGTCCTTGGATTAATAACTAGAATATGCTCATCATTTTTATCAATCTTCTAGTTTAGACAACAGAAAACTCATGACTCATCATTGCAGTCCAGACTTCTTTTGTAGTTCTTCAAGTTTCCTTCTGTTGTTATCCCAAAAATGGGTTTAAACCTACCTTCTAGCCAAGGAAGGAAAATAAAACCAAAAAACCATCTCTGCTCAGCGTTCTTGGGTCTCTTGTGGATTTCACTGCTGTGCTTTCTGAGCCTAGACTTTGAACCATGCTTCTTAATGCCACTGGTTTACTACTCCCTGTTAGCAGGAGCTTACACTTTGGCTAAAACCAATTTTCCATCTTTGGTTTTGGCCCAGGGTTTTTCAACTAGATGTGATTCTGCCTTCTGGGGGATATTGGGCAATGTCTGCAGTCATTTTTATGGGTCCCAATTGGGGACTCGCGACTGGCCTCTAGCGGGTACAGGCCAAGGATATTGCTGAACACCCTGCAATGCACATAACAGCTCTAAAAACAAATTTTCCATCTTAAAGTATCAACAGTGCCAAGGTAGAGAAACTCTTTAGTCCTCTTGCTCACTAGGATTTGTCTACACTTCAGACCGGCTCTTTTAATATGGTTACCTGCTACTTCCTGAATTTGCATTGCCCATCCCCCTTCTCCTGACCTTTGCTCCTACCCCTTTCTGCTTAAAATGTCTTCCCAACCACCTGTAAGTGCTTAGTTTTAACCTATTGTAATTCCGCCTATCTTTTAAAGTTCAGCTAGATGCTGGTCTACTTAAAAGCAAACCAAAAAACCACAAACAAACAAATACCTTCCTGGTCATTCCACTTGATACTGATGCCCTTTTTTCTAAATTTCTACAGTATTTCATACTCAGTCTGAGGCTGTTAGGGCAAGTCACCTTCTAGGTTATGTCTGTGTCTTATTTTCCATTTTAAATCATTCTAGATATTTAGATATTTTGTAGCTCGATGTACAGTGTAAAGTCAAGCAACCCAGCATTCTGAAATTCTATGGAGTTTTGCACGTTTTTAACCATAACAGAATCACAGCTTAGAATTTACCTTTTTTATCGTGACATTAAGATATGCTTTTTTCATATTGCTACTACATCTCCAAAATTATTTTCAACATAATAATATTCAATCGAGTCAATATGCTCTAATTTACTTAAGTAGTCTCCTCTTATGTTCAAGTTAACTGGATTTTAGTTTTTGACAAAATAAGTAATACCAAATTGAATATCTTTGGTACATAGTGTTTTCCCCCCTTTCATCTGCAGCATTCCCTTTGAGCTAATTACAAGGAGTGGTCCAAATCGTCTGGTATGTTTTTATTGCTAGTGATTTGTATTGCTAAAGTTATTCCAAAGTGATCTGCTAGTTAAATAGCCAGCGACAATATTTAAGGAAACCATATACTTGAAAGAGTCAGAAGGCCTAAGTTCAAGTGACATTCTTCTGATTCTCACTAATTATATGGTCTTTGGCAAACCACTTAATCTGTTTGACCATATCTTCTTACCTGCGGAATGGGCGTAATGAACCTGCATCATAGGGCCATGAATATCAAATTGTATAGTATCTTTGGAAATGAGTTGTAAACCATAATTACCAACATTCATTCAATAAATATTTAATTAAAGACTTCTCCATCCCAGGTTCTGTACCAAGAACTAGGGATACAGAGACACACACAATCTTGGCTTCAAGGAGTTCTTAGTCTAGTGCTATGTAATTTTCAAAATATTATTATTTTAGGTACTAAGTTAAGAAGACGTCACTTTTTATGAAGTATAAGGGATTGAAAGTAAAGGCTGTCTGGTAACAGAACTACAAATATGAAAAGCCCACTAATTTAATAAGGCCATTATTAGATTTCTTTTTATATCACCTCGTCAGTTTATCTCTCTAGCCTAAACCAGGACTGCATTTCCTTCTGGAATATAGTTTTAGGCTTTTCTTGTGTGTGTTTGTTTTACCCCGTCATATGTTAGGACAGTACTTTCCTTACTGCTGTTCTCAGTTGTGAATTTTTGTTCTTCATTTTTTCCCGCATGGGAAAATTCAAAGCATTTTTTAAAAGTTTCCTTTGCCACCAATGGCATTTCTTTATCCTTTTCTGAATGGCAGGTTTCCAGAAGCTGCATGAGGGCATGGCCCCACTTGTGGCTGTTTTGTGACTCTCCCATCAAGACTGCTTTGCTTCAGAGGAGCTGAGAGTATTTGGGAACTCCACTGTCCTTAGATCTATCTTTCGGAAATAGATAATGATTTTCCTGCCTTTGAATGTAGACCTACAGTGAGCCCTTTAGCTCCTCGTCTCCGAGCTTGCTGGGCCTCAGAAGCTGAGGATACAGAAGTCACTGTAGGAAAATGCATCAGAACTGGCAGTGTCAGAACTGCTAGCAAGAGCAGACAGTGCAACGGGAGTCCTGGCCTAAGGTCCAGAAGTCACAAAAACAGATAGTTCATGATCGGGGGCAGCTTACATGGATGGAAATAATAAAAAATGTCACCACTGTGTCTGTGCTCCCAAAAAGACTCCAGACCTGCAGAATGCAGTGTTTTTTCTGCCTGATCTAAATTCTGCCTTCAGCTCCTTGATTCACTTAATCACATCTAGAGTCTTAAGGATTTTGGAGAAAAATTCTCTTCTTTTCCGATTGAGCTCTGGAGTCATGCCCATCCCTTTGCAGCTTCTACCCATTGTTACTATTACAATATACCTATAATTCATGACTCAGTCTTTTCATATTGGTCATAAATGAAAATTAGCCTTCCTCTTCTGATGGGTATTTTTTTCTTTCCTTCATTTTTACTTTTCTCAGACTCGAGGGGAACATCCTTAGCTGGAGGCCCATGCTCTGTGAACACGACACTCTTTCCAGGCATTTTTAAAATATGTGCTAATGAAAAAAGAGCAAGCTTACAGATTGCAGGTGCCTGGGAAGGAATGGAAACATGAGGCTAAAGGGCCTCCCACAACTCACTTCTTTTCAACAACAAACATCTGTTTCCTTTTCTCTCCTCCAGGTCAGCAAAAAATAAGAAAACATGAAAGTGTAGTTGGTGAAGAGAAATGGAAACCTTTATTAATCTCTTGTCTTTTTCCTTTTCTTAACCTACTAAATATTTTAGTATTTAGAAATTTCTTACTTATTTAGTATTTAACTGAAAATTCACAGGGCATCCTTATAAGAGATAATGAATATACTATATTATAAACCTAAAGCACCAAGTGGTAGGTTGCTTCAATTATATCATCAATGGGTCGATGACAAAGAAGAAAAATTCAGCCTCTAATGGAAAATTTTAACTTTCTACACCAAGCATTTCTGCTTCAACCCTCCTATCTTTTGCCCATTGCTGACAGTTTGTGCTTTGACTTCAAGAAACAGCCGAGACTTTAACCTGCAATCCATTCTGAACCTGTATTTATTTCAGAGCTTTGCTTTAAATGTCTTTTTGAGAATTTAATTATTGATTTCTGATAAATGTTGTCCTGACACAAGTATGCGAGAAACGGTACCCTCTCAGAGAACACTGCACAGAGAGGAGTGAGGGGAGACGATTTGAGGACAGAAGGGTTAGCTTTCCTGCCAGTGGCAGGATTCTGATAACTGTCTCCTCCTTATGAATTACCGGGTCTACAAAAAACAATAAAATTTTAAACAATAAGGGCAGTGCAGAACTGCCTTCGGGCATAAAGTTGTGGGTGTCAGTGGTAAAAAACAGATAAGAAATTTGAATGCTGGAATTCCCTTTTCTCCCCTCCCGCCTCCGATTCCTAAAATATGCCAAGAGAAAAATCTCTGTGTCTTAAGAAGTATGAATTCCGTGTCCTACTTTTTCCTGGGATACGTCAAACACTCAAATTTCACCAACAAATCTGTTTTGTAAACCAAGGCATGTAAGACCATATCTCTGCCCATATGCACATTTCTCATGCTGTAGATGGACAAGCTCCAGGAAGAGCCTTGGAGCTGTCCTGAAGGGATGCTAAGCCTCCTTCCTATATAATCTGGGAGGGAGAGTTTATCTGTAATTTTTATCCATAAGTGGAAGCGTTCCCGTTCTCACTTTGTTAATCTTGTTGAGGAGATTGCACTCTTACCAGGTAGATTCTTTGCAGTGTTCCACAAACAGAATTGTTCAGGGTCTCACATAGGCCTCCTTGAAAAATCCATGAACTCTGCAGAGGGACATAGATCCATGCCGGCAAAGGACAAGCAAGAAAAGGAGAAGCAAGAGAACCCTCTTAGAAGTCATTTCTCACTATTATTTAACAAGAACAAAACCTTTTCTTTTCCTTGTTGCTCCTGGATTGGTTATTTTCTGACCTTTCAGGCTTAACCACATCCTTGCCTCTTTGAGCAAGGCTTTTATTTATTTTTGTCCTCTCAAATGTTTCTGTCCAAATCTTATACTTTCTTCCAAGTTCACCTCAAAGCCCATTTTTGCCTTCATGGAGATTCTTTTGATATTGTTAATCTTTGTTATATTAAATACTTGCTTGAATCTTCTCTTCTAGTATTCCGTATGTAAATCACATACACATGCATAGACACTGTAGCATTTTTGAGACACAGACTAGGTCTCTTAGAGCATCCCACTGAGTAACCTGCATATCTTGTCTTCGCTGTGGTTTTTTCATAGCTTATCACTCTCATATTTTCTGTCTGAGATAATCATGGTCCTCCCTCTAAAAGTTTTTCGGTCTGCCTTTCTGACTCTGCCTGTTTCATATTCACACCCTTCATTTCTCTTCTTCTTGACAGTATATATCCTTTGTGTCTGGTAAGATAATGCTCCCAATTTACTTTTTCTAGAAAGTTCTCCTTGATTAATACTCTCACTTTCAAAAACATTTTGGATTTGGTTTGCTTCAGCACTTATTGTTGCTCTCAGTGATACAGAGGTTTCCTGGTTCTGTTTAATTGCTCTTTGGGATTGTACAAGAAACAAGTTTCTTTCAGCTCTCAGATTCTATACAGCTCCCAGGATGCTTTTCTTGCCAGCTGTATGGGAGCACCTCTGCAACAAGCACTCCTCTTCTTTTTGTATTTTTAAAATCAACCACAGCACACGTCAAGCATACAGTAAGTGCTTATGAACCAAGCCCATCCGCACAGGTAGGAAGCTACACAAGATGACTTATGTTTCACCATGCATGATTTAGGTTGAATATAAGGGATAAGTTCCCTGATAATAAAATTGATTGAAGGTGAGAACAAGGTATTGAAGAACAATAAGGACTCTATTCCCTGGAGATCTCTAAAGGGAAAAAAAATAATTTATCTTGGATGGAGTCAGGGCACTAGACTAGAAGATGTACTAAGATTTTATCTGGCCCTGGGATTTTATTAAACTCTTCATTGATAACATGACTTTCATAACATGTTTTTCTGGTAAGGGGTTTCTGGCTTTATTTTTTTTCTGTAAAAATTACTAAGTAAAAATAACATAGGGAAGCTTTAATTATTTTCAGAATTAAATACACACTTGGAGTAATTAAAACATGGAGGAACTACATGTTGCTGTGATATATTTGTCCAACACTAATGAGTACACTTTGTTTTGTTTGCTTACCCTCTTCAAAAATCCAAAGGAAAAATATAAAAAATGTTATTTTTTCCTGCCTAGCAAATAACAATATTTCTATTAGAAATAGATTCTCACTATTCTTACTCCATCACAAGAATTAAGTTTCTCATTTTGTAGAAATCAGAGAAGCTAAAAAGTGAACCCAATCGTTTTTTTCTAGAATTTAATATTTTCTAGTTATGAATATTAGGAGTTTTGCTTCTGTGCATACTTATTCTGAGTTTTTTTTTTTTTTTTTTCATTTTAATTCACTTATTTTTGGTTGTTTTAGTACGGTTTCCAATTACAGCAATGAGGTTTCTGGAAAGAAAAAAAAAATTTACTGCCAATGAGATGAGACTCTGGCTTTGCTTTCCTGAATAGCTTTTATTTTTATATGATTCTTATTAGGGAAATGGTGCTAAAAGTTGGTACTTCATACTTTCAGGCAAGTGTATGCAAGACGATATAATTAAGAACCCTATTCATGTTAATTGATTGATACAGATTTTATAAATAAAACTTTAGAGTGCAAATCTTTTTTATCTCAGACTGTGGAACATTGCCACTGATAGCTAGAAATAGTGAATGCATGTTCCTGGAAAATCCTCAAAAATCACTTATTTATGAAATAAGAGTTTTGAATCGATGGCTATTAAAACCTCTATTGTAATAGGAATTATCACCTTACTAGTAATGGCATAATATGGGCTAAATTCTGTCCTCTGAGATACAAATACAGTGTAATAATAGCCCGATTGGATATGAACACTTAGCTGTTCCTTAAGAATTTTTAATTGGAAGTACATGATACAATAGTGAATTTGTCATTCCAACTCTGTGTATTTTTTTTAGCGAGGTGGGGGATGGGTAGAGGGAGAGAGAGAGAGAGAGTCTTAAGTATGCTCTATGCCCAACATGGACCCCAACTCGGGGTTTGATCTCAGGGCCCTGAAATTATGACTTGAGCTGAAATCAAGAGTCGGATGCTTAACCGACTGAGCCACACAGGTACCCTTCCATGTGAGTAATTTCCTCATGTGGAAAGGGTTAGCATGCCCCAAATAAAATATTCTATTGAAACATTTGAAGGAAGATGTGTTTGGATATAGGAACTGTTTCCAGTTGTTCAGAGGAACAAGGACACCAAGTCCTTTGTTTTGAACTCCATTGCCACATTAGATTATTACCTCTCCATTCTGAAGCTCCTTCAGATCAGCAATGATGCTGTCCTCGAAAATACCAGTTGCCTTTCTGAAGACAACTTCTAGAAGTTCTAAATCAACCTGGTTAGTATGAGCGCCTTTAGGGGAAAAAAGAAATGAAATGAAATAAGGAGATTTGACTGAAGTAAAGGGGAGTAAGAAAAAGTCATTAATAAGTCTATAAACATAACTGCATTTGCTAAAGATCAGAACTGTTTTCAAACTTTCATTGACTCAGAGGTTGACTCTGCCTTCCATAGCATATCTTCCTTCTTATTGATGGTTTCAGTTCCCCTGGAATTACACACACACACACACACACACATGCATGCATGCTTTACTAATGCTGTAAGTTTGTAAGGACATAGATCATCAAATATCAAAAAATATCAAAAGAATCAACCAAAACCATTCAGGATATGTTTTCAGAAATCCACTTCTAATTACACAGGCAAAAATTAGTTCAAGAGGAACTGAGGAAGTCGATATTTACCTAAAACTTTACAACTTCTGTCCTTTGCAAGCATCTCCCACCTAGAGCCCCACCTAATCTTGTTGCTAGGCTCTCTCAGAACCTATAAAGTAATTGATGTGGGTCCCCCTTTTGCCGTGACTATCCCAAGAAAAGGCTGATAAGCAGTGAGTTTCTTAGCAAACAGAGGAAAAAGGATCATAGGCCAAACAGCTTTTTACCTGGATACTCTGGAAAAATTCCGAATGTGCCATAAAAGAATCATAATAGATGATGTGGGCATCTCCCAAGCCTGCACAGTACTGCCAATGGTCAGTGTGTTAACTACGAATCCTGAGAATTTCCACAGAGATATTTTCTGAGTCACTACAAATAAATTATTTATTTTTAAGGGATACTCCGGGAAGTCGAATATTTTCACGAACATTTCCATGGACTGTGCCTTCCCTCCCTTACATTCCTTTCTATAAAAATATTTATATTTTTCTGTTGATGACTTTTAATAAATTGTTACTATAGTTGCTAGATTCTTTTTTCCATCAGGAGACCCTATTAGGATGTTCATTCATACACACACACACACACACACACACATACATACACATACATATACATATACTTATGTATATGTATATAGGGGTGGGGTACAGATGGAAGAGAAATGCTTAAGAAGAGTCCTTTTGGAGTTAAAACACTTTCATTTGAATATTTCCATGATCATTGATCTTCCACTCAGGGCTCCATTTATCACTTCAGACAGACGTGTTCTTGCTTCTATTTCTTAATATGTTACTAGAGGCTTGTCCTACTATACGCAAATCAGGTTACTTTAATATAAATTCTCCTTTGTTCATGTGTTACCACTTATTTTATCATCACCTATGGGGCCAGGTGTTATGGATTATTTAAAAAAAATAAATAAAAGCTCTCCACCCACAAGGTACTTATAGTCTAGTTGGAAGGACAAATCATACACATACAAAATGATTATAATCTAATCATAATATAGTGTCATATTAAGCACCAGCTTAAATTGATATTATAAGGCACTACCTTGTGCCTTATAGGAAATTGTGAGGAAAGTCTAATATCTGATAAGAACAATGAGAAAAAAAGACAAAGAAATAAGAAGTCCATGTGATGGGCTCATCAAGGTAAAAGGTCTAGACTAGACATAAAGGGAGTCTCGGGGTAATATGAATAATGAGATAGTCTGGGGGAAGGGACCAATGTAAGAATACTTTTTTTTTAAAGTAGTCCCAATATATTGGTATAAAATCAACCCATTTTCTTCATCATAGACTTCCAAATTATGTAGATTTGTATAGACATCTCCTTGGCTGTTTCAAAACCATCAAAACTGTGAATTTGTGGGTGATGGGTAATAAAAAGCGCTACCCGAGAGAAACTCTGAGAGAGACTTCAGGAGATGCTGATGGAAACGGTGAACCTTTATTTCCTTGTGTTCGTACGAGTTGCTTCTCTGAAAGCATTTTATTAAATCTTTTGGTGAAAAATTCTTGTTTAATGTCCAAGAATGAGACTAGAGGAGAAGATAATCTTTTCAGATAGGAAAATAAGAAGATAAAGATAAATTTATTTTTAGAGGGAACTCTTTCCCTTTCTGGATAATTACGTGTTTTTAATCTGATAGGGAGCTGAGAATAACCATTTCCGGGTCTTATGGTAATCTAGTTTGTCTCTAAAAAAAAAAACGTTGAGCGAACCAGCTCCTGAAATGGTGAGAAGTCAAGCGGGAGAGAACTTGGACAAAACAGGTGTGGGAAATGCAGGAGTCACCCTCGTGTCACAGATTTAGAGCGGGAGAACAGACCACTGTCTGGAAGAGGCTCGCCTGGAAAATACACTTTCAAGTTACTTTTTTTGAACACTAAAAGCTTAACTTTCAAATGCAAGGTATTTGTCAACATTATCTGAAACACCGGACTGGAGGCAAATGTTCCAACATATTTGTTTTCTTACAATTAAAGCTAAGCTGACATGTTGAAAAGATGGTCTTCAAAGACATTCAGAGGCTGCTAAATTTTTGTCAATAATTAGCCTTCACTTTGCTTTTTAGACAAGGAAGTCATATATATATATTTTTTCTCCTCACATTTGCCAAGTAAGGATTTTCACTTTTAAATTTCCTCATCCTGGTGTTTGCATTTAAGCATTTCAAACAGACTCTTCACCCTCAGCCGCCATGTGTAGTACTGCATTTATGCATTCAACTTCTTACTCAAGTGATGCTATTTTTTCCTGCCTCAGCCTGACAGCCACTAATAATAACACATGAGGACAGTCAGACAAAATGAAGACAAATGCTGCTTGTCGCAGCAGAATCATAATGTCTCCAGACTCAGTAAAGACAGTCTAACTGTATGTGGATGCTCTTTATAGCTTATTTAGACCTGTGGTTTTTCCCTGTGGTTTTTTTTTTTTTTTTAAAAGCACAAACATTGTGCAGAAATACATTAAGGCAACATATGGGCCTGTTAGTTAGCCAAAACAATGTGGAACCATGGAGAATAGAGATTGCAAAGCACAGATGGATACTGTAAAAAATTCATGAGTGGCATAACAGATCTAAAAGGTAAATTTTAGTCAAAATTCAAGTGGAAAGCCTAGGAAATACTTAAGAATTTGGCTTTATGAGGATTTTCAAATCACACAAGATGAAACATTGTGAATATTCTGCAGATTTGTTTATGCCATAATGTGAAAATCAGAGCTCATCATTCAACAATAATTATGTCTATATAGATTCATGCCATCAGAAATAGATTGCTGATAAACAATAGTGCTTTGCTTCTATTTGATGTAAACGCTGCCGTATTAAATATCCATATTATTTCCAGCTCAATATTAGAAAGTGTCAATCATTGTGACAAGTCAGACAAGAGGAGCTCATTGAGCCATCCTCTGTGTAGCCAAGTGGTATCGAATAACCGGGTTTTCATGCTATATTACTTTGTTGTTACAATTGAGTTCTAAGCAGTAAATTGGCAAATCATTTTTGCCCTCTTTTTTTACATTTGGTTCTTTTAACCAAAACTGGAGGCTCAAGGAGACACTAGATTCTTGTGTGCACACAATCGAGATGCACCTTGAATTTTGCAGAACACTTGTCTTTCAAAGTTATCGTTACTATGGCTTGTCATTGTTGTCTTAGGGAGGAAAAAAAAAAAGTTCTCCAAATCTGTGGGACCAGCCTAATGAAAGGATGTCTTTGAGTCCCACTACAGCTAATCTCATTCATAAAATTTCCTTAAGAGTAATCCGTGAGCTAAAGAATTCTGCCTAATGAAATGATTCCTCTGGGTCCTAAATTTTCAGTGGGGTGAAATTTGGAGTAAAGCAGAAAGGAAATGGGACTGTTCAGTATATCAACCTTAGAAACATTTCCCATTCAGAAGCTCTCAGATGTCTGGTTGAGAATGATGCCATGTGGAATTGAGATATGTTTTGTCATTTTGTTGCTAGAAAGGCAAAGCATAGTAAACTATTCTCTGTATAAAGGTTTAAGTGATTTTCCAACTGATCTGCTAGATACTTTAAAAATCTTAAACATGGGATAGACTAGTTGCAGTGGACTTGCTTTATAGTTAATGAGATCGTTTTTGAAGAGATTTACACAAGGCCTCATTGTGCCTTGAAAAGATACTGGTATGTAATTTAAACAACCAGAAAATTATTTGACACGAAGAAGAGAGATGATTAGATTGAAGGTAGATGTTATGAACAGAAAGTAAAGGAGAACACTTATTGAATTGGACTAATTTTTGAGGTTTTTTTTTTTCATAGGTAACATAAAACAGAGCAGGTTTTGTAGCTGGCTCTTCATACTTGGCACTAACGCCACTGTCGGGACCTGGAGACAGCAAATTGAACTTTCTGATAGTTGTCCTAATAGCCCTTTTAGGTGGTTTTTGGTGTCCTTAGTGAATTAAAGTTTGCATTAGTGAACCCACTGAGCAGCGGCCAAGACTAATTCTCAGCTCTGAATGACATTTCACACATTGTCAGTTCTTAGTAAGTGTTATATGATAACATTTTGAGATCCTCATCTGAGAGTTGATGGGGAAATATCAAATAGCATAGATGAGGTTTGCCAACTAAGTTGAGCCCAGTTCAAAAGTATGTCGTAGGGGATAGTGATGATGATGATGTGTCCCCTTTTTTTTTTAATTTATTTCTTATTTTCAGCATAACAGTATTCATTATTTTTGCACCACACCCAGTGTGTCCCCTTTAAATAAAAGAAAGATTTACTCTTAAAACTTCACAGTGAGTCTAAGAAAGATGCCACGCAAGAGAAAAGAATGAAGAAGGAGAGAAAGAAAGGAAAAATAAAAGGGATAAAGTTACAGGGTATAAAGAAAGTAGAACTATCTTCCCTTCCTTAGGGATGATATCCCATCCCTCTGGAGATCTGAAGAAAAGTATGGAAAATGTCAGATGTATTAGAAATGTGTGTGTGTGTGTGTGTGTGTGTGTGTGTGTGTTTTCTATTAAAATACAAGTTTCATGAGGACAGTCTCACTTTTACTCATTTCTGTAGTCTCAGGACCAAGAAGAATACCTGCTACAAATTAGAAATTGAATATTTGTTGAATGAATGGATTTCTTAAGATGAAGTTTTCCAGGGGCACCTGGGTGGCTCAGTTGTTAAGCGGCTGCCTTCAGCTCAGGTCATGATCCCAGGGTCCTGGGATCGAGCCCCACATCAGGCTCCCTGCTCAGCGGGAAGCCTGCTTCTCCCTCTCCTGCTCCCCTTGCTTGTGTTCCCTCTCTCACTGTCTCTGTCAAATAAATTTAAAAAAACAAAAACAAAAACAAAAACTTATTTAAAGATGAAGTTTTCCATATGTTCCCACTATTATGTGGGAATTACAGTAGTCCCCCCTAAAACATGGGGGATAGGTTCCAAGCTTCCCCAGTGGATGCCTGAAACTGTACATAATGCTGAACCCTATATATTCTTTGCTTTCTTTTTTCATAGACTTACATAACTGTGGTAAAGTTTAACTTATAAATTAACAACAGCTAATAAGAAAATAGAACACTTAGAATAATATACTATAATAAACATTACATGAGTGTGGTCTTTTTCACAATATCCTGTTGTACTGTCTTCACTGCACTTATAATGTGAGGTGATAAAATGCCTACATGATGAGATGAAGTGAGATGAATGATACGGGCATGGTGATGGGACATTAGGCCACTACCATCCTTCCAGGGATAAGTCAGAAGAAGGATCATCTGCTTCAAGAAAGCGACTGACTGCAGGTCACTGAAACCACAGGAAGCAAAACTGTGGATAAAGGGGGACTACCATATAGATTTGGTGATGTCTCTTTAAAAATATAAGTTTGGTCAGTACTTAGCAACTAGACTGCTGCAGAGTAATGCGTTGTAGCTCACAGAGGGAGCATCTGGGGTGGATGAAGAGAATGGGCTAGAGAACATTCTGAATTCAATAAAATGAATTTGCTTCTTTCCTCTGGTGGAGGAGCCCATAGTGGTCACATCATTTGGTTTCTTTGGTATATAATATCATCTGGGAAAGGGACCATCCAGCAAAAAACATTTGGTAGGGACATACTTAACATTTCTGAGGAAATGAAGAGTAGTCCATGACTTTTCTATCTCTATGGTGTGAAGGGTGGATTCACTGGACATTGTGAAGGCAGGTAAGAATCCTACCTGGCAGTTTGGTGGGCAAGTTGGATTGTCTGAAGACATCAGGAATTATAATTGCAGACCAGAGTAACCAGAGACCAAGAAGGGCACAGAGTTTATTGACAGTCAAGACATTTTGAATTGATTCTCCTTGCTTCCAGCATCGTTTTGCCTTTTTATGGGATTCAAATTATTTAATTTAATTTGGCTTAATTTATGCACTGCCACTAGATTCACTCCAGGGAAATGTGAGTTGTAATTGTTTGCCTTTGACATTGTCTTCCAACACAACAATTTTGCCCAAAAACCCTTGTTGAAAGTCACCAAAAGCAGAATCTCTAACAGGAAAGGCACATTTTTAATTCTGATCCCACCTTGACCAATGTCAGAGTAACATGCTTGAGAAGTTAAGTTAATATACATATTAATATCCACTACATTCATTACTCCTTGCATAATATATATGGCATTTTTAAGGAAATACTGAAAAAAAGAAAATGTACCTTAACACACATATTATGAGCATCTATTATATGCCAGGCACTGAGTGATTCATTAAGAACAAGTAAAGGTCCTCTTGTACCTTTTAGTCAAGAGAGAAAAACAGACTTTCAACAAAGAGTTGGAGATGTGATTGACATTAAGGAATGGATGCTATAGAAGTTTATGACAAAGTTATTTAACTTAGGTCAAAAGCAAATCAACAGAGCTTGACAAGATCAAGGAGATTACACTGCAGTGAGAAGGAATGACTTGAAAAGATACCAAATTTCCTTCCATCCTACTTTCCTTCCTTCCATCATTGAACATTTAACAAATATTGATTGAATGTGAATCATAAGTCAAGCAAAGTGGCCAACTGTGATGAGCAAAAACAAACAATAGGCATGGTTCCCATGAAGGAGACACAACACTCTCATTAAACGATCACACAAAATGGCAATCTTAAGCAATGTTCCCAAGGAGAAGTACATAGTACCACATGAACATGGTTGATTTGGTCTGGTTTGGAAGTTCAAGTGTCTTTGAGAAAGTGACACTGGAACTGAAGTCTAAATAGCATGTGTAAGGGACTGAAGATAGGGATAAGCATGACAATTGTGAAGGGCTTAAGAGAACGCTCACAGGCTGTAGCCTGCAGCCTCTTTGAAAAGAACCAAAGGGCCAAAGGATAGGCTGACTGGAGCCATCCCAGTATAACCCTGAAAGCCAAGTATGGATCCCAACCTAAGGGCAAGGATGACTGGGTAAGGATGACTTTGAAGGGTTTTGAGCAGAGTATTGTGACCAAATGCAGCTACACTGACTACGTCAGAGGAGGGATTAGACAGCAGCAAACCTGGAGGGAGAACACTGGTGATGGAACTCTCAGGGACCTCAGCAGTGCATAATACAAGTCCAGGTGAGAAGGTGCTAGAACTCACAGAAGGAACTGATTGGAGGTATTTAAGAAATATAATTGATGGTTGACTGGAAACATGGGGATGAACGAAAAGGATCCAGGCATGTTGCCCTCATTTCTCAGTTGGACCGCTAAGTAAGGATGGTACTAGTCCCTGAAATTGGGAGTAAGGAAGGAAGAAGAGGTAAGAGGCTTTAACGCACTGAGCCACCCACGTGCCCCAGAAGAAGAGGTAAGAGAACTATATGGGTGGGAATTGTGAATTCGATTTGGGTTGTGTTGAGTTTGAGATGTCAGAGGCATTGGGTAGAGGAAAAAACACTTGAATATCAGGGCTTGGAGCTCACAGGGAGGACTGGTTAAGAGGTGCAGGGGTTGGGGCACCTGGGTGGCTCAGTGGGTTAAGCCACTGCCTTCGGCTCGAGTCATGATCTCAGGGTCCTGGGGTCGAGTCCCATATCGGGCTCTCTGCTCAGCGGGGAGCCTGCTTCCCTCTCTCTCTGCCTGCCTCTCTACCTACTTGTGATCTCTCTCTGTCAAAAAAATAAATAAAATCTTTAAAAAAAAAAAAAAAAGAGGTGCAGGGGTAGAAACCATCTGCATAGAGATGGGATTGAAGCAACTCAAAGAATGTGTGAGCTTAAGGGATTGTGTATAAGAGGTAAGAGATGCACTTCTGAGCAATGTAGTACTTAAGGGCCAAGCAGAGGAAAGACTTAGAAGCAACAGAGACGTAGGAAGAAAATCAGGAGAAAATGTCAGTACCATGGAAGCCAAGAGAAATAAAAAGAGAGAATCAACAGTATCAAGCACTTGATGAATCTCTTTGTATTTGATCACAACTAACAGAATACCTAACTACTGGTGGCTGTATTGAATGCCTTTATTATATATCTCACATATAGAGAAGACTGGAGATTGTCAGATCCAGGATTGCTGTGGTGGCTCCAAAAATAGACTCAAGCCAGGTTTTTCACTGTGTTTTCATTTTACCTTTCTCTTGTATTTTGTCTATGTGCTTGACACTTAATGGGCACTAGAAGGCTTCTTCAATTCCATATTACCTCATTCAAAGCAAAAACAACAACAAAAAGTGATCTTTGTCCTCTGTCTTTTTATAAAGGAACAAAACTCTTTCCCAGACTTTTTTTTAACCCCCTCCCCTTTTTTTAATCCATTAGACTTTTATTTATAACTTGTTGGCTGGAACTGGGTTATTTTCCCATTGTAAATGAACCATTAGCAAAGGATAAAGTGGTTATCAAGTCTGATTTAGATGAGGGGTTCTCAGAGGGTTGACTCTGGAACAACAGCATCAGGATCCCATGGAAACTTTAACATCAATTCTTGGACTCCATCCTATCAGTCACACTGAATGAGAAACTGTGGAGGTGGGGCCCAAGAGTCTTTTTCAAACAATCTATCTAGACAAATCGGATTCATTTTTAAGTTTGAGGACCATTCATTTAGAGTAATCAACTCATTTTCTGGTACTAGGGGGAGGAATCATGTTCCCTGAGCTTACTGCTTTCTTAGGAAAAATGGAGCATGGCCACCCATAGACACCAGAAAAGTGTCTGCCACCCTTGATTTTGAACCTTAAGAGGTTTGAGCCAATAAAGAGAAGATGAAGATAAGAGAAGTGGTAATTGAGAAAGAAGAGGAGAGTGAAGAAAATTCATGAACTCAGGAAGAGGGAATGGCCTTCCTTAGAAGATTCTCCCTCTATGTTAAGAGAGAGCTTAAAGAAAAGTGTAGAGACAGAAGCAGACTGGTGGTAGGAAGGTTATAGGTTTCCTTATGTTGGTCTCTGGGGAGAGAGTTAAAGTCTCTGCTGGGGGAGAGGGAGGGAAAGATAAGATCTGAGGGAACAGAGAAGGTTTAAAATACAGGAAAGGGGAGAGCTTACTAACCTAGAACCTACTAGAATGTATAAAATGTTGTACATTTGCTTGGGGTCAGTAAACCTGAGTTCGGAGTAGAATGATCTGCCTGATTACATGATAGGCAGCAAGGGGATATAGGCTTGGAGCTCAAAGATCATTCGATTCTTCTAGAGGTACATGTCTATCAGTTTCTTCACTAGAAGGAATTGACAGACAGTCATGGGCAAGAATATTTTGGATATTTTTAAGAGAGGATTTAAAGTGATAAACCAAGCAGTTCGGGCTGAACAGGAGTGTGAGTGAAGATAGGGGATAGAAGAGGTTTGCACCCAAAGTTCTTGCTGTCTTCCTATTTATACATTGGGTAAGAACCATTCTAAAGACTATGTCAAACTGTATCCATATTCTTCATTAAGAAGATTAGGGTACCCTTTCTATTGAATCAACATTCCTGGGAGTGAGATCAGGGAATCTCATTTTCTTTGTAGTTGGTGGTTGTTTGTTTAAAAACAAATAAAATTAAAGTCTTATTTATATTATGTTCTTCTATCACGGGAGTTTGAGATTTGTTTGAAGGTGTCACATTTGCCGTGAGTTATGGCGGATTTTTCCTTATGGCCTGGATGTAGGACATTATGCAGGAAAATAAGCCAGAGGCTTTAATTTGGTTTACCTTGACTGCATTTTGACCTGTTCTATTTTTATTTATTGATGGATAACACTTTTTACAGGCATGATTTTATAGGTCTTGCACAAATCTCGGTAAGTCATATGTATAATGCAGGGTGGAAGACTGCGTTTTATCCAGCTGGATCTATCATTTCCTTAGCCTGGCAGAGAGGTAGTTTTAATTTCCTAAAGCACTTGATAATTTGAAAGATAATAACATTTTATTTTTTATGGAAACAATCTCCTAAGAGCTAAGGAGGAGTCCTTGTCTGGAAGATGGTTAAACAAGGGCCAAGTAGCTCCTGGACATCCCAGCTGTGGCCACGCTGAACTTCGACCCTATTTCTCCCCTCCACCTGGCATGTTTCTCCCTGGGTTGTCCTCAAAAAGTACAAACCAACTGTAGTAATCTGAATTGAAAATAATTAGGCACAAGCTTCCTACTACAAACATCATGAAATAAATTCCACAGTGAGAAAGGTGTTACTTCTATATTGTGCCATGTTTTAGAACATCTGTCATCAACTCTTTTGGTGCTCCCCACCACATCTAGTACAGAAGGCTCACCCTCTCCATGAATCTGACTAAGGGAAAGTCAGCTGCCAGCATCTAGACATTCATGATGTGTGTAGAGCATAATGATTCTCTGTTCCTATGGAACTTTGAATCTACTTCCAAAGGCGATTATAAGAAAAAAGAGCCAAGAACTTTGAAAGTCAGCAGAATTGTTTGAATATAAGTTCCATAAGGACAAGGATTTTGCTGATTTTTTCACTGCTGTATTCCCAGTGCTCAGAATAGGGCCTGGTACATGTAGGCACTCAAGAAATATTTGTTGAGTGAGTAAGTGACTCATTGAAGGTCAACATCCTTCTGTAAATTCTGGTGTCTATTAACAAAATAATCTTATTTCTTGGTGGTTATGTTGACAATGGAGATACCAGAGGGAATGGAAAGCATGCACAATATATTCATTTACTAGCAACTGGGATTATTCAAACCTAATCGCTAGTTGATACTTGGCCAGTATGATTTGTGCCTACCTGCGTGTTGCTGTGAATGACTATGCCTACTTAGGCAATAGAACTCTTGCAGTGACAGTAGGGTTATTGTATTCTAGTGGTAGTTTTTTTGTCACAGTTAAGTTTCATTGAACAATAAGATGGAGAGTCTGTGGGCTTAACTCTAATACAGGATGACTTAGAATTTACCTCAAGCCTTCCAGCGAGGCTGTTCATTCCGTGGAGAGATGACCTTTGTTATAGACACTGGAAAGGAAGTACCACGAGTTGATCACATGCACAGATGTGGAAGTTAGATAGACCTGTGTTCACTTTCCACATTCCATCACTTATTGGTTGTGTAGCCAACAAAAAACAACAATTTTTTAAAAGATTTTATTTATTTATTTGACAGACAGAGATCACAAGTAAGCAGAGAGGCAGGCAGAGAGAGAGAGAAGAAGGGATGCAGGCTCCCTGCTGAGCAGAGAGCCCAATGAGGGGCTTGATCCCAGGACCCTGAGACCATGACCTCAACCAAGGGCAGAGGCTTAACCCACTGAGCCACCCAGGCACCCCAAAAAACAATTTTTTAACTTCTCTAAATTAAGTGTCCATCTGTAAAATAAGGATGATAATAATAGTAATGATAATAATAATAATATCATCAATCTCATAGGATTATTGGGATTGAATGAAATATTACATACAAAGTACTTAGCACAGTGCTTGCCACATGGTAAGTACTTGATAAATATTAGCTGTTACTATCAGCTACAATTAGTTTTTAAAATCTTCATAGGGATTTGTTTATAGCTATGTATAAATCCATCTATGCGTTTGCTGATGTTAAATTCAAGTAAAGTAGTAAATTCAGGTAAATCACAAGGTTGCTAATGTTGAACAGTAATCTTCATTATAGACTGAAACATGAGTATCTCAGTTCCTCCAGCAACTTACTTAATCTAGTTGGTCAGGAAATGCTCTTTTGTGAAAATGATACATTTATTCTTTAGATGAGTGTTTATAGATGCTTAGAGTCACATCGAGGACTAGGCCAATCCTCAGGCTACTGGTGGACTTCTGACCATTTGTAAACCTAAACCACACAGTTGTTAGGAAGAAATGACCTTTTCTTAAGTCCCCTGGGCATTGTCATTGACCCATATGAGATACCAGTCTTTGTAGGTTACTTTTGTCTGTATTGTTATAGGATACCAGCAACAATAGAGACTACTTTGGTGGGGGAGGGGAGACACGGGGAGAGACACAATGTGATAAGGCACTTAGAAACCATGTTCTTTGGTGAATGCTGGAGAAAGTACAGATATTAGACCTAGAGAGAGAGGGAGAAAAAAAGGACTTACTAGGTATATGAAAGTTATTCCTAAATATTTGTAAGGATATCATGCAAAAGAAGACAAAAATGGCATCTTTGTTCTTACAGATGAAAAACGAAGAATCACTAGGTAGGTGTTAAAGAATGTCACATTTTGGTAAGCATTAGTCCAATGGACCAACATCTGTGAAGTAGTATAGTGTCCTGGACAACCATTCAGTTAACACTCTGACCCAAGGGTAATGTAGCTGGTTAGGGGTAGAATCGAAGCTCACTTTTTTGTGACTTCAAATTCAGGTCATTGTGATGTTTAGCCCTGTGTTATCTCTTTGATCTTCATGAATTTTCATTTCAGTTGGGTAGGAGCTTGTACTATGGAGACCTGGTCCAGGGATCCAGTTTTCTCTGGGTCATTTCGTTTATATCCAGTCCTACAGCCATACCTGACACACTGCCCCTAGTCATCTAGCTTCCAGAAAACAGGGGACAGAGTATGTATGGCATTCTCATCATTAATTTAAAAAAGCCATTTAAAGGCTACTTCCTTTCAACATGGGCCAGTGATATAATCTTTGCATGAGAAGGATAGTATACTAATAGGAGGGTAACTTGTGAAAAGCTTCCCAGTAATACCTTATTTAGGCCTGTCCTCTGTTCTCTGCATGTGAGCATGGGTAATGAGAAAGTTCCAAAAGATGAACTTAAATGGAACTAAAAAAGTTACATTTTGCAAGTTTGGTTGTGATGATGATGACTTGTGTCATGGTGGAAGTTCCTCTTGCCAGTTATTCCTTTCTCCACATTTCTATGCAAAAAGCTGCAAAGGTAAAAATTTCTTTCCTGTTGCAGAAGTCCTTTAGGGCTGAACCAAGAGTCTGAGGGCAGAATGAAGCTCAGGATTCTCTGCAGGGCCATGGCTTGTCTGGTCAACTCAATGGGGGTGTGAGCAATTTATCATTTAGAGGGAGGTGTGCCAGTGTCACTATGGAACTGTTGACTTAGAAAATTGCAGGGTAATATGGGGGAGTATCCTGAAAACCCTTCCCCATAAAGTTTCCAAGGCAGTGAGACTCTATCAAGATTGTAAAATAAGGGGTGCTCCTCATTGCTTTTGCATGCTGATGCAGCAGCTTGGGATCAAAATCAAGTGGTACAGGGTGAAAAACAGACTTTTGTGGTTCCCTCCCTCCTTCTTTTGAAAGAAAAGAACAAAATACATCCTAGGAGGAGTGAGTCACCTGGTAGCTTATGCTGAGCTATGACTTTCTGAGGACCCCCCCAGAGATCTTCTGGAGTCTCTGGGTCTTTGTATATGCAGTTCCACAAGGATTTTTCTGATTTTTTTAAAGCACTGGAAGCCCTAACAGAGCACATATTATGACTCGAATCCAGCAGGATTTTCCTCCTCCCCTCTCCCAACCACTCTTTCACTCCTGGAGTGTCTGCCCTGTGACAAGACAACCCTTCCCAGTCCAGTAGATTGAAAGCACTGATTTCGCTGCCACCTTGATAGGATTCCAGATACCTAAGTCAGGCAGCTGAGGTTAGCATCAGGTTTTCTCAGACACTAAGGTGAGTGCTAGGGAAGTTTGTAGGCTTACGTTTGACTTCCACATCCATCTTCTCCCTGCAAATTAAATTATTAATTTTCCCACATGCCTTCTTGTTTAATGAGAAGAGTGGTGGCCTTTATCTGTGCATGTGTGCAAACAAAACATCACAGCAGGGGCTCCTGAACTGCCCAGGCAAGCTGAGGGGTTAAGCAATCAGATGTAACTGTCTTGGTACAGTCTGTGTCATTTGCAAAAACCTGGCTGGCTGTTGGCAATATAAACATGGAAGGACACACCTCCCCCCACACACATCTAAAGATGAAAGCTCCTTTTACAAATACAAACGAGAGATCAAAAGAGGGAAAAATAATGGCATTTAAAATGCACATGTGAAATGCAAAATTATAATATGATTGTTTCTCCGGTTTCCATTAGAGTGGTGCTATTTTCTGAGATGATACAATGTTAGTTGATTACTTTGCCATGTTTTAGATAAAAAATACATCAACATGATTTTGGATTTGTTACCATAGATGATCTACCATGTCTGGCTTTTCTAGCTTTTGACAGTGCTAAACCACTAGTTGAATATGGATGTTAACTTTTTCTGGTTTCTCAGACCCTGGATACCAGGTCCCAGCTCTCATCTGCCCAAGTGAAACAAAAAAAAAACCACTTATATCTACACAAGTTGTCAATTATGAGAATCATTTAAACATGAACATTTTACATGGAGTTTTTTTGTTTTTTTAGGGGTCATGTTTTGGTTTTATTTCATGGGTTCTAATACTAGAATTGCTGCCAACTCTAGAGTAAGATGATTCCTATACCCTGGTTCTAGAGTGTATGGCTGTGCGATGCAGAACAAATTTTGCTTTAGTGATTACAAAGGATTTTAGATTGTTATTTTAAAGATTTGTTATCCTTGCCTTTGTTTTATAAATGTCAATATCTTCTTTGGGGAGCTAAAGTTCACCTTTTCTCAACAAGTGCCAGTGATGTATCCATTTATTAAAATTAAATGCAAACTTTAAGTTTGAGCGGAATGAAAAGTCAATTTTGGTGAGTCTTCATGATAATCCAAAAGCTGCCTATAACTCTGATATGAAGAACATGATTGTTTTAGCAAGCCCCCGCCCCTGCCTATTAGTTATTCCAATTAAAAAAACAGTATTTTTTGAGTCGCTAGGTTCCCTAGCTATTCCTTTTTAAAAAATTAAAATCCTTCAACAGTCCATATAAAAGTATTGATCATTCTGATCACTGCAGCATTTTTCATATCACTTACTCATGCATAATATGACAAGGATCATTTTATTTTTGCCAACACATAAAGTAATTTTTTCAATTAAGAGAAATAATCAGTTATATGAGGGGAAAATTATTTTTCTTACTAAAGTATATCTGAATCATTTATAAAGGAAAAAAAAAATCTGCAGAGCTCCCAACTTCCCCCCCACTGGGGGAAGGGGACAATCTTTCAATGACAACTGTAGTTTCTAATGAATGGGAAAAGTTTGTACAGTCTTTTTTTTTTTTTTAAATACAATATATTATTTTGGAAAAAAGGTCAGTTCAGTTTAATATTTTGATACATGTCCTTTGGGTTACTCTATAAATGTAATTAAATGTACATCTATTTATTAAGTTGGGAGAACTTATTAGTTGGTTTTACTTGCCTTTCATTGAAGAATATCCAGTCTTAATCGTTTTATATTTTTATAGGACAAGTATCACAACAATCTCATTAAATGAAAAATACCTGAAATTTCCATCTCTAGGAAAATAGATTGTAAACCATTGGCTGGTTTGGAATAAGTCTTTTCTAAGCCTCAATATACTTTATTAAAAGTACCATATTGGCTCCAGTTTGAACAGCAGCCTCATTTTTCACGTTCTGTTTCAAAGGAGCCCTCTGCTGGACAGCTCTGCATGGTATCACAGGCACATGCTTATTTATATATGATTTATAGGCTATAGCTCATATAACCCAAAAGCCATTTGTGATCGAAACTCTATCGTTGCAAATTGAATGCATCACTGAAACCTGTTTTGTCATCATTTTTTCATATTTAATGAACACGCAATTGTCTAAAAATAAAATGATCATCCTTAAAGTTTACTGTAAATCACTGTACATCAGCATATTCCCACACATGAGATAATCGTACCAAATTAACATTCATTACCAATAATTTTAGTAATGAATTATTCAGCTGATACGCAATTATCACACCCATTTCTAAAGCAATTACTTTATTACATAGGTACTCTATATCATTGATTTTACTTGTCTGTATTGCATATGTAAATGTAAGGAATCTTCGCATTTACCACTTTCGAATGCAAAGGGTTCTTTCGTGTACGATTTTTCAATGTCATCAAGTTGTGGGAATGTATACTTAGTATTAACTACAGTGTCAGAAAAATGCTGTGATAAAGTGAGGCCAATGAAACTCTCAAAATTCTACGCTGTAGTTTTAGGAATGGGATGATTTTCTGAGTAGTGTATTAGTAGGTTCATATCATCATTGATCATCTAAAAGCCACTATTAGTCAAGAAAGTGATTTTTAAAATGACTTCAATTACAGTTATATCTGCATTTAGCTTTAGATTCAAGACCGTGTACAGAGACCACATAGCATTATGAAATAAATACAATCTTTGAGATTAGAAAGACTGAGTTCAGATCCTGTTTCAGTGACCCTGAATTATTTAACCTCATCTTCAGAAAGGAAACAGTGAGACCATTTCAGAATGTGGTGGTAAGGATTAATGACATAATGTATGTAAAGTGCCTAGCACAGTATCCAGGTTATAGTGAGACATGCTGTTGGAATGTTCTCTTGTATATTTGCAGGCAACTACTTGATTTTTTGGGGCACGCTTACGTTACTTTTCTGCTAGTTGCTGGTGGTAGCTAGTAGTCCTATATTCTTTTTACTTTATTTATGTGTAGCAAATTAAGTACAGTGAAATAGTAACCCTGAAGAGTATGGTAGTAGTTCTAGGCAAAGTCTTAACCTGCAGACTTGAGAGTTAGACCTAATTCCAAGTCAACAACCTGAGATCAACTTTTCTCTGGCAGCCTAACCAACAGGAACCATGAAGATTTTATTTGGTGCAGGCATAACTTCTAAAAATAATGTTCAGAATGAAAAGAAATAGTTGCTTCAGAATAGTTTAGCAAAATACGGTAATCAAATTTTCATGTTTAAGAATGTAACAGAAATGAGGAGTGGCCAGATCTGAGAAAGTATTATTAGGTCACCCCCCCACTTGTTCTGTCTATGTTAGATTATTCACCCATTAAAATTCACACTGTACGAAGTTGATTCTTCTGAACATGGCTTAAGAAAATTCTATATATAGCTTTGCAGTACTTTATACATGTGAGTGTATTTTTTTTTTTCACAGAAATCTAAACAAGTACCAAGAATATAGTATGACTTGAATGAATTCAAGTTCGAGTGAATAAAAGAATGAACAAATGGATCATTCATTTTCCTAGCAGCTGATTTAAGATATTCTTTGGTAGATGATGAACAAAGCCAGACTCTCACTAGAAGGAAAACTGTGTCAGTACAGAGCCATTGACTCAACTTCTTTGGCCACTTCTTCTTCCTTTTTTTTTTTTTTAAATTTAAATCTGTATACATAGAAGCAGCCAAAATGTTTTCAAGGCCAAAAAACTTTGGGGAAATAGACTCACCTATAGACTGAAATGTTTAATTTCTAATTTCTCAGCCTTCTGTAAAAGGAGTCTAAGATGAAGAGAAACACATTACTTTTTAATTGATTCAAAAACATTTATTAAATACCCAATGATGTTTCAGAGTTCTACTGGGTGCTCTGAGGGATACAATGAAGAATAAGACTCATTGTTTGCCTTTAAGGAGTTTATAGTCCATTTGAGGGGAAGAATGAATTACCTGGATGAACAAATTCCAGGTGGCATGGACCAGAACATGGTAGGGGTGGTATCAGCCTGGGAGGCTCATGGAGCTTGTATATCTCTAATCAGACCTAGAAGTTGAAGTGTTAGGGACTTAGATGGGCACATTGTGGTTACAAACGGTTATGTGTGTGGGGTCTACAAAGTATTTGTCCACTCTGAAATCCATGAGGAATATCCACTAGCCATTGTCCATGGCAAATTGCCATCTAGATTATAGGGAAGAACTTGGTCAAAAAGATTTGGTCAAAAGCCTTAGATTTTTATGAGCTTGGCTAGCATTAGATTGGGGCATTTTTATAAACTTTATAAACATTTTAACAAAATACCCTGTAAAAATGGAATAGTATTGCTATCATTTTAGTCTTCTACTGCCAAAATTTTTGTGGTCATTCTGTATATAAAACCCAAGTTAAGAATTTAGGATTCTATGAAGTCCTATCTTTGATGCTTCCCTTTAAGAAGGAGGAGACCTTATTTTTTTTTTCACACATTTATTAATTTTCTACCTGAATATATTAAATATATTATATAATTCTGGATTTATATCACATAGAATACTTGAATTATTTCAACACCCTTGGTGCTAAATGGTTATCAGATATTGTTTAATATAGGGCCCAAAGACTTGTAACTTCTAGGCAGTGTCTTAGGCCCTGGGAGAACATAAATTGGATTTCTTTACCCTAGGGTGGGAAGTTGGTAAATGAACCTGATTTAAAAAGAATGTGAGTGGTTTTATTAGCAAACCTGTTAAAACTCCTGCCCCAATATGTCCAATCCCTTTCAGTGTATATGATGTGGTCACCAATGCATACAATGTTATAGTTAGTCATGCCGTGGTATCTTCATTGTCACACTACATTTCCAACTCCATTCTACAATCTGTGTAGAACAAGTCCCGACCAAATCTTCTATCCACATAGAACAGTGCCGTTGGGGCCTCATAGCCATTACAGGATGGCCTGCTCGGGGGCCACTGTGTCCAAGAGTAGATGCCGGTGACCCACTATCATAATTCCAAAATAGCTCCAACCAGTCTCTGAAGAGGAAGCAGGTACCTTGGTCAGAACCAAATATCCTTTGGCTCATTTCTCTAAAGTTGCAGAAATGTCCGTATTCCTGGAGTTGAACCTTCAAGGGGAAAAGGAGGGATAGAAAGAAAGCCTTGAAGAGCAGGTGACGTAGAGCGATGACTCCCTTCTTGTACACATCACGTCTCATCATGCCAGCAAGCCTTGTACTGATTAGTACACCCATACAACTACTACCTCTATAAGTACTATGAACTGAACTTAGGCCTGAGTTTCAATAAGAGCTTAAACAGGTATGTGAATTTTCTTTTTAAATCCATAATAGCCAACGGAAAGGATGAAAGAATGAATGTGGTATATCTCAACATATCTTTCTACCTTTTGAAGTTGTTATCTTGGATGTGTGACCTGCTTATTCAAGTGGTTGTGGCTTGTACACATCAGTGTGTTGGGTCACAGAAAGATGAGCTAAGACCACAAAAAGTTTCTCCTGGAAAATTCTGCTCAATTTTTTTTTTTTTTAATTTTGTTTCATCGTGTGTAAGATCCTGGAAAAGCAACTGCTGTTTTTACAAAACAGCGTTTCAAATACAGCCTACCATTCTCTATCCATGTTCCTGAAAGGTCAATGCATGTATTTAAATTTCCCCCGAATATCCAAGCATTGCTGCATATTTTCATCCAATTTACAGCCTATTTCATCAGTGTAAACAATTAATTTTCCTGAATAAATATGTATATTTGGCTCAGATGCCCTTGAGGCTCTCAAGGCACAATTCAGATGCATACATGGAAACTGTTCAACCAACTTGCAACTAGTTAGAAATCTGAGAAACCAAGGACATGGACTGTTTTAATTAGGAAAAACAGTAGCTGTTCCTTGTTGAAATTCTAGCTGCTGTGCCCTAATCTTCTATTCTGATGTTTTCATTCTGAGGCTACCTATGCTACCCTGACAATTTTGGCTTCCTAGTGGGCTTCTGAAAGGCCTATTTAAAGTCATTCAATGAGAAGGAAAACATTCACCAAGTAATAGCCTCTAGCAGTGATCACATATTATGAGCCAGAAGACTGTGGTTGCGTCATGAGCACAAAGGAGGCCCAGGAGTTAGATGATTGATTGATTGTTGATTCTGTCTGTTTCTATGATTCAAAGCTATCTGAGAATACATGATCAGTTTCTGTTTTGTGTTGTGCTGTCTTCTAATTTGTTGATCTCATCAGCAGTCTTATCAGGGAATTGACTTTAAAAATCACAAGCACAGTGACCCAAATGTAAATCCCTAAAGCAGAACAGAACCAATTTTTTCAAGCTTGCCTGCTTGAGGAAGAGGAAAAAAAAAAAAAAAGTGCTGAGTTACCTGTTCTATCTGTGGTCATAGAGGAAGGCAGGCTAAGAAAGATCTGACTTATAATTGAGACCCTTGATCCCTAAACTTTTATCCATTTAGTAGTTTTCTACCATCTAAAGTGCAGTAGAGTATTCAAGGGATGTGATTGACCATTGCCAGTAGAATGGCCTTTAATCTTCCCACAAGATTGATAAAGAGAGGGAGAGCTCGCTACTGTACTTGAATAAACAGCCCTTCCTTTGGGAAGGATAACTACTTGGGGAAGGAGTTGGGTTGAAGGATGACAAAGAAAGTAGCACAGTTTGACTTTGACCCTACCAATCAGTGATTCCAGTATTATATATTCTTATAACCACACAGATAAACTCAAATAGCCATCATCCCCCAGTACATGGACCTAGACTTGCAGAAATAAGGGCCACAGCCAAAGGTCTCCATGTCACTCCTGCAGATATGGCACAGAAGAGCATGTGTTCATGGCCCAGCAGAATTTGCCAGATCCTGTGTAAAATCTTCCTATGTTTCAACATAGCCAATTTCTCTCCCCTTATTTCTCAGTATATTTCCAGCATTGTCTTTTTATAGCTGTTGTTAAAAGTGTGCAACTTTTAAGTTTGCCGGGAATTTGATGATAAAGATAAAGGGGGAGAATTAAGCTAGAAGGCACCAAGATACCGAAAATACACTGTAGCTCATTTGGGCAATAATATATGTATGTCAGTCAAATGATGATAGAACTTGCTTTGATATTAAAAAAAAAAAAACATAACTGATATTGTGATTTCATGTGAAATTTCCTGATGGTTACTGAGCATAAAGAGCAAGTGATAATGTGATTTCATGTGGAATTCCTGATGCTTACTGAGCATCCGATAGGTGACGTGCACTGTATTGACAGAGCTTGCTCTTGCCCCCATTTTTGTTGTTTAGTAAAATAAGGCATGTAAGCAGTTTGTCTAGAGTTAATAGCAAGAAGACTCTGCAAGTGGCAGGGAAATGTAACTGAAGGAGGAGCTACTTTTGAGACGTACCTTTCCTCGTAGAATGGGGGAAACGGAGGAGAAAGAAAAAGCATGCTGGCAAGACTTCCAATATTTTTTAAATAAATAATTTTTTAAATTAACATATAATGTATTATGTGTTTCAGGAGTACTTACACCATTCACAGCACTCACCATAGCACACACCCTCCCCAATGTCCATAACCCAGTTACCCCATCCCTCCCATGCCCCCTCCCCTCCAGCAACCCTCCGTTTGTTTCCTGGGACTAAGAGTCTCTTAATGGTTTGTCTCCCTCTCTGGTTTCATCTTGTTTCATTTTGCCTCCCTTCCCCTATGATCCTGTGTCTTGTTTCTCAAAACCTTCCAATATTTAAGGAGAAATACATTGCAGTGGAGGCTGAATTGTAAGGCTGTATCAGGGACATGTAAAGTACTGTAGGCTGACAGGAGGGTTGCTCAAAAAGGTGAAGTCCTCTGCATGATTTCAAGCCATTTGCCCACCTGGTTTCTTGTGTTATCAATGACTCAGGTTGGGTATTGCATTAGCAATGACTTCACTAGCTTGGGAGCAGGCATCCAAGAATCTATGCTCAGAATCATGAAGCTATCCTGTCTCAGATTTGATAATAAACACATGGTGTCATCTTTCACCATAAATTTTACCTTCAAGACAAGAAACAAAGAACTCCCACAATAGGTAAAAATACCCCACACCAGCTATAGGTGACACCGACAAAATGAAAGGTGTGCCCAAACCTAAAGTAAATGCTTTTGTTTTGTTTCTGTTTGGGCACTCTGACAAGCATGGATCTTGGCCGGTGGGACTACCAGTAACATACCTACTTAAAGAAAATTCTCCATGAGTGTCCTCAATATTTTGTGGATCTGTGGTCCTAAGCTTGGAAAAGTGCAGAATCTGCCAGAATTACTGTTTTACAATTGTTCAATCTCTAAATTTATCCAAATTAAGAAAGGGATAAATAACATCTTAGGAGAATAGTACCTTTTCTTCAAAGAAATCAAAGCATTTTACAGGAACAGGTTTTTCAATTACATTTTTACTATAGCCTGGGTGGAACAAATAGGATATTTGCATATGGTGTTTATTCTATGCAGCAGTTAAGAAAGCTGTAGAGGGAGCCTCTCTAGCCACTCTCTGAGCTGAGGGAATTAGTATTTCCTTCACCGCAATGGTGATGTGGGACATGAAGGGGACCTCAAGTCCTCAAAGTTCATTTTCCACTTGGGAAATACTCATACTCATGCCCAGTGAATGAATCTTAAGGAAAATGAGAAAAGAGAATTCTAATGAAAAAAAAAATTTTTTTTAAACATTCCTTTAAATAATAAATTAGACCATTAAAAAAAAATAAAAATCTGCAGGATCCCCCCCAAGTAGTTCATGATAGAGATGGCAAGAGCCAGCCAGTCCTTAGTGGAGGTTAAATTTGCTAGTTGTTTAAAAGAGTTCAGAAAACAAACACAGGTGAAAAAATATTCTCAGTTTGGTCAGTAGCTGGGAAAGAGGATAAACACAAATGCTTAATTCAGCGTTGTACCTAAGAATTCCTGGGCAGAAAGATTTTTTCACAGTTGAACTCCTTACTTAGGCTCATAAGGCCAGCCACTTGTGGAGTAGGCTAGATTTGTGCATGATACTCTCAGTTACCTTGGTTATGCCAAGCTATAATCCAAGGATGATAGTTAACTTAAGACCAAAATGGGAGAGAGGCTTCCCTCCCACCGAATATGAAAACTAGATGGAAGATTTGAGGTCACCCAGTACCTCCACATTGTGTTACAAATGAGACCGCTGAGAAGAGATCAACCCTGACACCAGCCCGCCTTACGGGGCCGTCGTGCTGCCTTTCTGGAGTGTGCACAGAGAAGGCTGAGATGGAGTGGCTCATCTGGACCAGCTCAGGCAGCGCCTCAAGCCCAGGCAGTGAGTATTAGTGTCCACGTGACCACACTCCTTCCAGAGAACACTGCGTGCTTTCAGTGGGACTCCATGCCTTAGAAGGATATTGACCAAGTATGATTTAGGGGGCAATGTCGAATGGTGTACTTCACACCAGTTCTTCTGTAAGTTAATAATTAGCTTCCTAGGTAGCTCAGTGGGATAAAGTCTCTACTTTCGGCTGGGGTCATGGTCCTGGGGTCCTGGGATCGAGCCCTACGGTCCTAGGATTGAGCCTCGCATTGGACTTTCTGCTCAGCGAGGAACCTGCTTCCTCCTCTCTCTATCTGCCTCTCTGCCTACTTGAGATCTCTGTCTGTCAAATAAATAAATGAAATATTTAAAAAAAAATCAGCTTCCTATGCTTGTTATGATGCCAATATTATATTATATTGTTTGAATACCATGGTTTTCCCCCTCCACACACAGGGGCGCCTGGGTGGCTCAGTGGGTTAAAGCCTCTGCTTTTGCACACACATACACATTCCCAGGAAGATACAGGAAATACAGAAATTCTAAAAAAAAGCACAAATTGTTGTTTTTCTTATAAGTACATTTTTAAAAATTTTGTTAAGACTGTTTTCTTAGTGTCCCATAGTAATAACTAATTTAACAAGTCTTATAACCTGTGTGGTCCTTAGGTTTCTCATCAGTAAAGTTACACCTCTGGAGCAGACTAGATGCTTCACAGCCCTGTGATTCGAAAGCTTGGGGAATAATGTTGGATATCTTTTACTTAATTTATGTGTGTTTCACTCCTGGCACTGTTACTCTTTTAAGAGGAAATTAGAAAAAAACTATATAATTATGTGGATATTTTCTGTAAACTTTTTATTGTACAAATAAAAATTAACATTGTTAAATACATTGCCTTCCCTCACATGAAATGGCATAGGGAGTACTTGGCAACATTCTTCATCAAACCAAACTTTCTTGGCCAATATTTATTATATATTCTAATGGTGAAGCAAGAGCTTATAATAGAAGAGAAAGGCATGGAATCTTGGAGCTGCATGGAACATCTCAGATTATCTAACATTTCCTTCCAAAGCAATAATCCCTTTTAAAATATTCTCGACAGAAGTCACTTGACCACTGTTCAGATATTTCCTGTGATAGTAAACTTGGTCCCTTCCAGGGCAGCTCATCTTATTATTATACTACTCTCAAGTTTAGAAACAGCTTTTTATTTTTCATGTTCCAATCCCAATTTTGCCTTCTTAACCAACTCCTCTTTTTTCCTAGGAGCTCTTTTCCACGAAGTCTCTCCTTACTAAATTCTTTTGTGATTCTTCATGTGGCACAGTTTGCAGATTTCTGCATGCTATACTCCGAAACAACCCGATCTTCTGATGTGATCCAGTTAGGGCAAAGACTAGGGAAAGTATGTCCCTTGATCTGAAAATTATACTTCTGATGTGGCTCCAAAATCACATCAGCTAGTTAGCAGCCACTTCACTGTTGACTCTTCTGAAACTTGTGATCAACTAAGACCTCCAGATCTTAGGTGCAAAAGCTGCAGCTAAGCCAGGTTTCCCCATCTTGCACTTAAGGAAATCATTTGTTAACCTCAGCATTAGTTTTTCTGTTGGCTTTAAGCTCAGTGTTTTCTGAATCTTGTTCTAACTTGAGATAAGTTTGAATCTTGATGCTTTAACTCTTTTGCAAGCTATTATTCTAAATCCATTTTATCTATATATTGAAATGTCTTTAAGAAGACGTGAATAAAAATACTGAATGATTTGGGGTAATTCTATAGCAAACCAATAGAAGAGAGACCTTTACAGATTGTCACTCTTCCTTCAACACTGAATTCAGCTATTTAGCTAGCTGTTATTTCACTGAACTGTATTTTATCTTAGTCTTCCTACATTTTGAATCTGTCCAATATGCTGCTAAAAAAAAAAATTGTTTGAATATAAATCTAGAAGTTCTGTTTAAAAAGGACAAAAATGCTGGGGCGTCTGGGTGGCTCAGTTGGTTAAGGATCAAACTCTTGATTTTGGCTCAGGTGGTGATCTCATGATCATCGGGCTCTGAGCTCAACAGCAGGTCCGGGGTGGGTGGTGGATGGGCAGAATATGCTTAAGATTCTCTCTCCCTCTTCTTTTGCCCCTCCCCCCACTCATGCATGCATGTGTATATGCTTTCTCTCCCCACCCAATAAATAAATAAATCTTTAAAAAATAATAATAATAATAATAAAAAGGAAAAAATATTAATTTACCAAAACTTAAAGTATACCCTTGGTGGCTCCCAGTGATCACTGGCGATAAAAGTTGTTCATTAGCCCTTTTTATTAAAACGTTCTTGATATTACCAACCAAAAACATTTTTTTAATTAAAAAATTTTTAAAAAGGATTACCAAGCTTGGTATTGGATCTTTAGCTTATGGTTTGCTTATATAGTGAAATAGGTATATATTTAATTTGGAATATTTGTATTCTTATATTCTTTTCTACTCAAGTATATAAAATGTGTGTGTATATATATATATATATGCATGTATATATTTATATATATATATAATATAAACACCTATGCATGCACATATACACATAAACAATACACCATGCCAAATCCTTTGTTTTGTTTTAATGATTCTCTTAACCTTTTACAGTTTTTAAAAAAACTTCTTGTATACTCTCTTCTTGATGGAGAACCTAGGAGGAAAAATAGTAATTTTCCCCTTTCCCCCCTGTGGCAAATCAGAATTATGTAATATTGCTAATTAAGTGTCCCTGACCCTTCCTGATTTATTGTCTCATACTGGATATAGTGTGTGTGTGTGTGCATGTAGACTTATTTTACTGTCTTTAGAAGTTTTTATAAGCCCAAGATCATTCAGACTTTAGCCTTTCTGACACTTTTATTTTAGTTCCAGGCCATGGTTTTTTTTTTTTTTTAATTTTTAATTTTTTTATAAACATGTATTTTTATCCCCAGGGGTACACACTTCACAGCACTCACCAAAGCACATACCCTCCCCAATGTCCATAACCCCACCCCCCTTTCTCCCAACCCCCCTCCCCCAGCAACCCTCAGTTTGTTTTGTAAGATTAAGAGTCACTTATGGTTTGTGTCCCTCCCAATCCCATCTTGTTTCATTGATTCTTCTCCTACCCCCTTAACCCCCCCATGTTGCATCTCTACTTCCTCATATCAGGGAGATCATATGATAGTTGTCTTTCTCTGCTTGACTTATTTCGCTAAGCATGACACGCTCTAGTTCCATCCCCTCATCCTTCTTAACTGTATTCCTTCCTTATTTTACATGTCCTTTTAATACCTATATTAATAGGCCTGCTTCAGCTCAGCAATTTTCATTTATTCTGATGCCTTTCTCTCTCTCTCTCTCTCTTTTTTTTTTTTTTTTTTTGACTTCCTCATGTGGCTCATTATAGCAGCACTTCCTCTCTACCTTGAGAACTTCTCCATTTTAGAATCTCTAGACACGGCATTATGCCTGTCTGTTCATCACATGCACATTCTGCATGTGCGCACTTAGAACTCAGGATACATGGTTAAGTATGTAACCAAGGGAAGAAAACCCTTCCTTTTCTTCCTAATAATTACCACAGCATAGTGTTACCAAGTTCTTGCCTGCATCTCATCAATAACCACCCCCCTCCAATTTTGTCAAGAAGTAAACAAGCAGGGCTGAAAACATGCAAAACAATCACGTGAACTGTGACAGACCAAATTGGGGCTTAACTTGGAAAAAGAAAGCTTTGGGGGACATGAATCTGTCTTCAAATATTTGATGGACTGACTTGAGGAAAAGGAGCTCATTTTAATCTGTGTACTCAGAGGAATTAGAATTCACCTCACTTTAAAGGCAACTCCCCCTAAATGGGCTGAATATGGAATGACCAGTCTCATGACAGTCTTGGTTCTGGAAGGGCTCAGGGACTGTATCCCGGCAGGGTCAACTTGGACGGCATTCATGTTTTGGCCTGGGTGACATTTGTAGATCATGTGATTTTTATGCTCTAATTTTTATACCATGTTCAAAAGAGATTTAGATAACTCCATGAAAATCAGTGCACATCTCTACACATTTCTTCTTTTTTCTTCTGAAAGCTGAAATTGCCTATAAGGCAAGAATTTATCAGATGTTCTGCTTTTAGCTGAGTAACAGTCCCAGCAGCTATGCCACTACTCTAGGTTCCTTCAGCACCATGTTATCATTCTGCTACCCAATTGGATAATCTGTTTTCTGAAACCATCCTCCTTCTCTCCCACCAGTCATCTGTAATCCTCCCCCACAGCAACCTCAGTGATGTCTTACGTAACCCAAACACTCTCCATTGTGATCCCGTCTTCTAGCACTCTTTTCTCCTCTAGAATTATGTTTACATTTTGGTTTGTTTGTTCCAAACAAGACTATATGCTACCCCTCCCCAATTTGTTGATTGTATTTCTTTTGATCAGTGTGTGCCCTCTGTCCCCATTCTCCTGTGTGAGCCATATCCCACTGAGTCTTGGTGTAACAGTGATATACTGCTCACTTCTGTGTGCTAAAACTGTTATTATTCAATATGGTGCTAATATCTCAGGTTCATTTTGTTTTATTGCCTATCCTTTACTCATTAGTATATGTACTCCTAAGGTCGTAACTATCAGGTACAAAACTTCTGTTACCATTTCGTCTTTCACAACACTGTCTTGTGTAGTAGATCTGCCATGTGCCTCCAATGTCCCCTCTAACTCCCTTGTTCTGTCAAGCACACATTTCCTGTTCTTCATAAGAATTTCTTTCTCTTGAGCCAGAGAAATTAATTACTACCCTGTTACACAATTTTAAATATATGTTTCAAATTAAAAAAAAAATTGTTAACATTCTTCTTCCAACCAGCTTTCTCAAACAAATCATTACCTCAATGATGGAAATATTTCACCAACACCTCCCATTTCAGGCCTAAACCTTTAAAATCCTAGAAGTTTGAAGATCAGAAGCACTTTCTTTTTTAAAAATTTTAGTTTATTTTTTTATTTGACAGAGAGAGACGCAGTGAGAGAGGGAACACCAGGGGAGTGCGGGGGGAAGAAGCAGGCCTCCCTCTGAGCAGGGAGCCTGATGCAGTGCTCAATCCCAGGACCCCGGGATCATGACCTGAGCTGAAGGCAGACACTTAATGACTAAGCCACCCGGGTGCCCCAAAACAATTTCTTGATCTATCATATATTCTCATTTCAATGAACAGTAGTGGGTAGGAGTTTTCAGATTTGTTGGCATATTCTTTTGAAAAATTATGAACATCTTGATTGGCCATGTTGAATCCTCAACCCATCAGCTAGTAAAGGGCCACCAGTGACCCCAGCAGCCCTCTTTCTCTGGAAGCTGCACCAAGAACTCTCTCTGGGCTGATGCCTATGCCTCTTCTTTGGGCCCACAGTGCTATACTTTCTTTAGATCTGAACTCATCTGTAGTGGGCAGTGCCATTTATAGATTTTATGGCTTTAGTGGAATCTCGTTTTCTCCTCTCCTTTTCCTTGATGATAGCTTCAGTTCTCTAATCTTCTGATATTCCATTTGATTCAACATCAACCCCACTGAAATCTTTTTCTTCCAGTTTTTATCTTGGATTATTTTTTCCATCTTCTCTGGGAACGCTTCATCCTTTCTAATAAGCTAGAGGATACATAGATATTCCTCCAACTCTCTCACTTTATGTGCTGGGTAGTTTTTTATTTTTATTATTTTTTTTATCTCGTTCTTCTCTCAGAGGAGATGGGTAAAAACTTGTTACCAATCTCAGCAGAAAATTCTTGGTTCAACTCAACAGTTTCTATTAAATCACTCTTGATTTTTTCTAATGAAATCATTCTTATATCCTGCCTAATTTCTTATAGGTTTTATTTTCACAAGTCTTTATGGTTTCCTATAAATTGTAGCCATGTTTTCTGTAACTGTAATTATTGAGGACAAAGTCTACAGGTTTATTCATGCATGATCTGACAAATGCTGAAAAATGAGAGAGAAAATAATATTTTCCATGCTACCTAATGTTTGCTAATACTTCGTTTACTTGAAGTAAAATGCTATGTTTCCAGCTGATGGTAAGCTCATTAACTAATACAACTACATTTGCATGTAGCCATTTATTGCATAATGCATCTTACAGATATTTACCAGATGGCATTATGCACCAGATGGTATTCTGAATGGTGGATACACTTATGAACAGGGCAGGTGTCTTCATCTAAAGGAGTTCATAATCTTCAGAGGGAAGAGTAGACTTAGAGGAGAAAACCAGTATGTTAAGTGCTATCATGTGAGCATATATACAGAATAATGGGGGCCTAAAGAACCATCTTAGCTTTGTGGTAGAGGTTTAGAGAGTCTTTGTAGAGAGAAGGGTATTTGAAGCTGAATTTTGATGATTGGTCACATGAGCAAGAGAATCCTAAGTAGAAGAAATGTCTATGTCTGTGCAAAGGCACAGAAAAACAAAAAGCATGGCTTGTAATGGGAACTATTAAGCTGTATACCATGGTTGCAATCAAGAGAGGGAGAAGGGTGAGAAAGCGTGTGTGTGTGTGTGTGTGTGTGTGTGTCTGTAGGAAGAAAAGTATTGACATACATGAGATTTTGAAGGACATATGACATGTGAAGGAATTTGACATGTGAAGGAATTTGAACTTTTTCTTCTAGGCGGGGACTTTTTTAGTTTAAAAACGTGACTGTAATATGAAAGAGGACTTTGAGGTCAGACATAGGTCAGCCGCTTTGAAGGGAAAAAGTTGTGAGGACTTAAAACTAAGGTTGAAGCAGTGAAAATGGAGGTGAGGTAGGATTCAAATGACACTTTAGAAAAAGTAGAAGAGACTGGATTAGAGGACTGAGAAGACACATATGTGGTGAGAGCATAAGCAGACTCCAGGGTATCTGGCCAGAATACTTGCGTAGATGGTGGTAACAATGAGTACAGTTGAGTCATGTAAAAAAAGACCTAATCTGGGGAGCAGTGGAGAAAATGAGAGAGATGATTTAAATGGAGAGGTAGAGTTTGAAGTTTCTGTAAGACATAAAGGTTGATATATACCTGATTCGAGTCTGAAATGTAGGAGGCTTAGAGATACAGATTTGAAGACCATCTGGATAGGTGTCAATTATGGTCAAAGTCTTGGCTTGGGTGAAGTTGTCCATGCACATGCGAAGTTTGAAGAGCAGAAAATCAAAGATGCAGTACTCTAGAGAATTCCATAAAGCAAGAGGAAAACTGAGTTTATCTGTCCAGGAGACACGGAAAGGATAGAATAGGAAGCCCAGAGAACAGTGAAGAGTTGGCATGCCAGTTGGAAAAGACACTCACAAAGTCTGTAGGAAGGGGTTGCTGAGCGTGGAGCTGGTGCTGAGAGCCCATCTAAGTTCTGGTAGCACACATTTTGTGCCTTGATGTATGCAGTAAGCTATTCTTTTCAATACAAACTATTGCAGTTGTCTTTACCGACTTGGTTATATTTCTGACCCCCATTGTCCCTAGTTGGCAAGATCAAGTTAAGCTGAGATTCTCTTGCAAGGCAGAATTCCATTTCTACTTAGATTTTGGTGATCTGCAGTCATAGTGAGGATCCTCTCTTTACCATCATCTGGACCCTTGGTGAAAAGGTCAAAGAGCCCCTAAGACAAGGACCAAACATTCATGAAAACTGCTTTACCACTTTTAAACCTCTGCACAGATGTGTTTGCAAAGTAGCAGCATCTAAGCATCTGGCCTGGCTCGGTCAGCACAGCCTCAGAGTTGAACAGGCTGAAATCTGTCGGCCCCAGATGCCAGCCAAAGCCAAGAGATGGCTGAAATGATCTGATTAAAAAGAGGAAACCCTGACATATTTGTGGCCAAAATAATCAGTGGTGGAACTGAAAAGGCCCTTGAAGGGAGATGTGGTATAGAGGAGGAAAGAAGAGGAAGGAAACAATTTTTAATAAGAAAATAGCCCTGATGCCCAGGGAGAGTCAACTACTCCAGTGCTACCCAGGGCTGAAGGAGCAAGGAGAGGTAGTGCTCTGTGCAACATGTCTGCAGGGTAAACACTTCCCCCAATGATAAAGCTGAGTCTTGGACATCTAAGGATGGTTAAGTCCTACATGTCCTCTCCAACTCCACCCCTGTACCCTTCACTCTCACCCCTGTTCATCTGAGGAGTTTTCTGGGTAGATGTAATACCCCGTATCTTAGTGCATGAGTCAGCAAGCTATATCACTGGGGCCAAATCCCAGCCCTCTGCCTGATTTTTTTTCTTTTATCAATAAAGTTTTATTGGAACACAGCCATGTTCATTCATTTATGTATTGTCATGGCTGCCTCCCCACAAAATGGTGGAACTGAATAGTTGCAACAGGAAATGTATGGTCTTCAATGCCTAATATATTTATCCTCTGGCTGTTTACAAAAAAAGTGTGCTGACCTCTGTCTGAGTATAAAGACACTCTAGCTAGAAAAAGCAGCTGTGCCTAAACTCATCTTCTATGGTTGAACCATTCTATAGCATAAACACACACGCACACACATACACAGGAAACTGAGGATTCAATAGCTAAGAAATGCATTCTAACTCTAAATTATATATTTCTTAAATGTTGCATAGACTTTGTTTGGATTCTCCTCCTTCCCCCCCCTCCCCAGGCTTCATCTTAATCTTCCCAAGTGAAATCTGTCCTTTGCTTCATGTTGTCTTGTAACCATATTTCAATAGCACTTAATCAGTGATAAAACTGCTTTGATTTATTCCCAGCTGTGGATATTATTGTTGAAATCTGTGTAAGTGTTCCGACGTGTTATGATTGGAGCAATAGCATTTAAGAGTCCAGAGGCAAGTCAGAAAATTAACAACTGAGTTTTCTGATGCCTAAATTAACTGCACAGACAGCGCTGAGTACAATGAGAAAGTTGTGTAGAAACTTGCTTGGCAGTATGAGAAAGTGTCGGAATGGCGCACCCATTAAAAGTATTATATCTCAAGGATAAGTTCTCATTGGATGTACTCCCCAAAGGCAGTACCAGAATTTCTTAAAAGGACAGCTGGCTTCTCTTTTCTTTTGGGACAGTTTTCTTCATGCAACATATAGATTGTTGATGCTATAAGCACCAGACGTGATATTTCTGCATTCTGCAGCAAGACTGAGCCCCAGTATGCACCTTGTGGTGGGCTCTGCTGCTGCATGTGAAGTCATTCTGAAGAACAAAAGAATACAGTCTGGGTCCATTGCAGAAAACTTAGACTAAAGAAAGAACAAAGAAAAGCAAAGTGACTTATAATCCTAGTGTGTCTAGCATCATCAGCCCTTTAGAGTATAGTCTTCCAAATCAGTTTTTGTTTTTTTTCTAAATTCCTGCATTAATCACAAAAAGAGGTAGAGAAAATATTTGGGTCTAGATTACATTGCAGATTTTCACATTTAGTTTCTGACACCTTACTCTTCTTCATATAAATCTTCTTTAAATGCTGGTTTGTATTGTATTGCTTTTTTTTTTTTTTTTAACTGCCAGATTGCTTGTAGTTTGAGTTGCACTATACTTCAGAGTTGGCCATGATAGGTCACCCTTTGCTCTTCTTCTAAATATGAATTTATGCAAACTGGAGGGAGAGGTTTCCAGTATGTATTTTAATTGTCATCGATTGGTTTTATTTAAATTTCTCCATCTGTTGTTCATAAATATCCTCGCCTATAGTTAGATGTTGCTGGGTAGCATTATTGATCATTGTGATTGCAAGGTATTTACTGGGCTAGAGGTATTTACTGGACTATCCTATATATAAACTCAGGATTTTCTTTTTTTTTATAAGACAATTATCCTTTGATGTCCTCAGGAGCTCTATAGCTGTCTGAAGCCTTCTTTATTTGAAATAATGATATTTGATCATTTCCTAACAAGAGCTGAAAATTGTTACACCCTTAAGTTGTTTAGTATTACTCCATTGCCCTGGGTCAAATAGTTTATCTCCCTAACTAGTGTGTGATCCCCTTGAGAGCCAAGACCAGATATTTTATCATTGGATTTCACATGCATTCTCTAGCATCCCGTATCTGGCAAACAAAAAATGCATGCTTAATAAACACAGGATAAAGAGGGAAATTCCTTGTCCCAGATCATCTTTTAAAATAGTGCCAGAACCCACGTGTTCTTAACTTGCCCCATGTGCCCCTTTCCCTTTATGTTCACTGATGTTGTATGGTGGTTAAAAAAGTAGACTCTTGGGTTCAAAATCTCTGGCTGTGGCAAAATGAGAATCTGAGTTCTTCTACTTATTAGCCATGTGACCTTGATCAATGTGTGGGTCCTCAGCCCCATCTCTTGCAAAATGTTGACACTAGAACCTACCATATAGGATGTTTGAGGATGAACTGAGATAATGCGCAGAAGTGCCTTGCCTATTCTAAGTGCTCAGCAAATGTTACCTTTGATTTGACCCTCTCTCAGACATTTTTTCAAAGATTTATTTATTTATTTGAGAGAGAAGGAGAGTGGGGGACAGGCAGAGGGAGAGACTCTGGAGTGAGGTTCTGGAGCTCTTCCTTTCATACCTAGACTCTGTGCTGAAGGATCCTTGCAGATAGCATCTGCATCAGCGCGCAGGGTGTGGGCTTTCTGTGTCAGGTGCTGGGTTCTGCTGAAGTCTGCTAACAGCCTTTGCATTAAATTCATAATGAGATTAAAATCTACTGTTCTTAGAAAAGGAAGAGTTGAGAATGTGTTGCAAAAGCCTTTTTGTCTCATCATATTAATGTTGATGTCCTCTTATCCCAGAACTTGGCTGAAGCTGGAGCCAAAATCTATATTGGTTTAATTTTAAGTGGCCTTGTGAACAAGGGTGTACAGAAGAGGAAGGAACTGCAAGGTACTTAGAGCTCTCACGCTCCTGGGTGTGGACTCCCAGATGGAGCTGGGCCTTCGCAAAGCCGGTTGAACTCACGTGCTCAGTGTTTATGTGAAAGCGGGGCTGGGTTTTTAGGTGCTCTCCACTTTTACTATAATCTCAGAGGCCGACTGGACTTATTCACAAGAATGGGATTAGATCGGGAAAAAAAATCCCACATTTCCTAATCTCATCTGAAAGGAGTTCATCAGAAAGTAAACGCAGGATTTTTTTCTAAAATCTTTTAAAAGAAAGAGTGTAGAGGAACTATTCGGTAAATGTAAAAAAAATCCACTCATAATGTACAGTCCAATGACCTGTTAGATCAGATGTAGCAATTATTTTTGAAAAACTGTGTTACACATATTCCTATTCAACTCTCGACTCTCGGTTTCTTATTATGCTTGGGCAGGCATGCTTCCTTTTTGTTGAAAGGGAAAAAAACTTAGATCCCACGGAATGCCTTTTTCCCCTGCTATGGACCCACAGCTAAATGAGATCATCATGAGTGGTTGGGCTGCTGGTGCTCACACAGATGTGCACGTGGACCAGGTTCATTTTGAATGAGCCAAGCAAGCTCCAAGCTCAAGTGCAGCCTCACTCAGGTGTGCCCTTCTGGCCAGGGCCCTGCCGCTGGGCAAGGTGAAGAGTGCTTGGTCTCTTCTGGGCTTGTCTCTGCTGGGGGTCTATTGTTAAGACCTGCCTGAAAGCTGCCAAAATGACATTCCCTGGTGTGATTGAGTTTTAATGTAAGATTACAACCATAGATCAAAGTGAGGAGGACATTTGGGCAAGTGCTCTTAAGAATTTTAGAGCCAGAGCATAAAGAAGATAATTATACTGTGTAATATAGGGTTGTTGCTGCATGTGTCACTCATGAGCAAGGCTTGTCCTCTAGCTTATAAAGGGCTTTAGTTCCCCCTTGCCTCACTATTTCCTATTATTTAGTATCTAGAAGACCTTTTAAGGAGTGATTAAAGAAACCAGAACTCTTCTCTAAATGGCTTTTCCTGATAATGAAGATCTGCCTTTGACACAGAAAGCATATTCTTTCACGGTGATCTGCGAATTCTGGAACAGAAAAGAGGAAAAAATGGGATGAGAAATCTAATTCAGTCAAAGCCCTTTGGTTCTGACTTCTCCAGGTCAGATTTTAGGGTCAGGTGGCCTTAAGTTTGCCTTTGTGTTGTTGACATATTTTTTAAAAAGTCTTAGAATAACAGAATGACATTCCTTACCTTGAGACCAATATAAAAATTCCTCTTCCACTTTAAGGTTTCTGGAAAGTTCAGTCCTCCTGATGACCTGATATCCTTCCCCTTATTAACTAAGGGTTGCTCTGCAACTTGGGTTTTTTTTTGCCTTTCTGCCATGCGTTCCGGGGACCAAGTTCCATACACAGTTATGGTGGCTTCCTTTGATGTGTTTCTGGAAAATGGACCCTTTTTTGTAATTGACTAGCTTTGTACCAACATAATAACAGGCTTATGTTTCTATATTTTCTATATTTACTGTGCCAATGTTTGTATGTTACATGAAATCCTCTTCATGAAATTTGTTTTTCAACTTTAAACTTTTTGTTGTATAGAAGTATGTGATTAAAAAAAAATGTTAGAAAATGTAGAAAAGCAAAAGGAAAGCATGAAAATGACCCTCAATTTTATCCATTAGGGAAAAACTTGCTTTTAATCTTGTGGTTACTTAACCCTCTGTTGCTCACCTGTCCAGTTGAGATAACAAAGAATCCCCACCCACAATGTAGCTTTCTAGGTGCTCTGTGAGTGTAAACATGTTTATCAGTGAACCTGCTTAGAACAGCACCAGGAGCAAAATATGTGTTTGAGAAAGGTTGGCGGTTATTGCTCTTGCTGGGTATTTTATTCCAGACCTTTTTTCCTAGGCACATGTCAAATCATTTTCAGGAGTACTTCTGAGCATAAATTCAGTGGAATCGTGGTTTTTGAGAGCTGCAAGGGGTCTCCGAGTTTATCTAGTTTCTCCACAGGGGATGCAGGAGATCAGGTGGGGAGTTCTTTTCAACTGTCCTATTCTCAGATCCCACCCAGGACCTACTGAGTCAGAAACCCTAAGAATAGATACGTGTATTTGGAAGGAAAAAGGAGATGATTCCCATGGGTGTACCTGCTGACGAGACCCACTGAGCTAGCGCCAAGTCTCCTTTCCCAGGTGCAGAAAGGAAACACCCGAAGGCTGAATGAGAAGCTTCAAAACCACAAAACCACACAAGTGTTTAGTTAGAACTAGAGCAGAGCCTGGCTCTCTGAACTGCTGGGGCTACTTCTCCCACCAGCAGGTTTAAAGAGATAAGCCTTTTGTATGAATTCGGCAGCACAGTAATCGGTTCTATCCAGACAATTGATGCAAATAATATTCCATTTTAAGATAAACCGTAAACCGTAATGTTTGGGAGCAGTTAATTCAGGTGACCAAACACGCAGTTGTTGAAAGTAAAAACAATGCAAAGAAACAGTACTTGTATTCATTCATTCATCATCCGTGAAGCATTAAAGCATTCATATTGGACTGATTCAGTCTTTATTAATGAAATTTTACTGCATTTTCCTACATCCTAAGTTTGGGGAGGAGATAGAAAAGGAAGTGAATGAATTTAAAACTTTTTAATGGGCACCTTCCTTCCTTTCAGGCTCTTCATGGGTCAAGGTAGAGCTCTAGTGCAGAATGCTCACATCTGAGGATGGGCAGCAGAATGGGTTATTTCCTGTCATTCCAGAAAGTTCATTTCCCTCGCAAAAAAGCAGAACAAAACAAAACAAAAACCTCCATGCTCCGTGCCTGTGTTTGAGAAACTACTAGAAGAACAAGCCAAGAGCTTGAAGGCTGCATGAGCTAAGCATGTGATGGGCTGATTTGCGATGTTTCCGAATATTGCAGGTACATCTATAGTCTTGTATGACACTGCCCTCCCCACCGCACATGACTGGTTCTGTAAGGATCTACATGGGGTGTTTAGATGTTTCACCACGTCTGCTTGACATAAACTAATGATGTAGATTGCTAAACACGGTGACATGATTAAACAGGATGTTAATTAGTGGTTCCTCCAAGAGTCTCAATCCTTCCTTTGAGCAGCCTTTGTTCGGCATGTACTCGCCTTTCAAGAGACAGAAATGGCTCTTGCCCGAGTCGCATCTGCTAATGGCAACAGGATTTGAGAAAAAAAGCATTTAAGCTCCACAGTAAGACAGATCAGGTCCATCTTCTTGTCCTGGGGGTTGTCCAAAACCATGTCTTTGTGGGAAGGAATATGGCCATTTTCCTGCAAGCGGCAATCATTTATACTATTACTTAGTTGTCATGTATTGATGACCCCATTTCAATCAAACATATCTCATTCAGTGAGCTTTTGATGGGAGGAATTTTTGGAAGGGTTTAGGAAGGTTAAATCTGTGAGACATGGCTTCCATCTGGAATGCATTAGCTACAAAGATTTATTAGTCAGAGTGCCTCTGCATAATGTTCCATGGAAAGCGGGCCCTGCATCTCATTTCCAGCATGATGTCTATATGAGGAGTGATCTTTGAAATATCATAGGTGACAATCAAGTTTGTTATAAAAATAGGAAATGCCTGGGGTTTTCATGGTGGCTATTTTACATCCCTCATGAGGGCTGCTAAGCAGGTAGTTGATTTGTTGACAAATGATAAAACTTGAGGAATCGCACCATGCATGAAATTTTAAAATGGATGGCCCTTTTAAGCAGAAGAAAGACTACTAGAACAATTATGAACATTTAGCACAATAGCATTAGAACATAAGACCAATACTCAACTCCATAGAGAAGTGCAGCCCTCTTCTGATTAAAATCGTTTTTAAGAGCTCGTGTTGTTGATCAATAAGTGAGGCAGGGAAAGCTTTATAACATCTCCTACATGAGACAGCCTGAGACCACGATGCTGAGCTGTAATATGATTGGTCTAAATTAGAGATTATAGAGGTGCTAGAATTTCCATGTCTACTGATGACTTGTGGAAAGAACGCAGAACTGGCATCGTAGTGCAGGTTTATCTGTGCTACCATACTTTTTAAAAGATAACCCACATAAAAGCAGAAATGGGGGTAACGTTGGAGTTGGGGCTGCGGAAATCAAAATCAGCCAGAGGAGCCTCCTCAGCTTCCTGCTAAAAAAGGCCGTGCAAGCCCCCTCGGGAAGGCGAGCCTCCTCCCCCACCTGCCTTGTTCTCAGTTTCCAACATGAAGGTAACATAATGAGAGCAGATCCAGTCTGACAAAAGCTTTTTATACCATCAGGAGGCAATAATGGCTTATGGTGCCTTCCCTGACTGGAGCGTATCTTCCTGAAAAGGAAGAGCAAAGGATTAATGCCAGGTGGAGGGCGAGTCACCGTCCAAATGTTTATCTGTTGAATTTAGGTCACACCACAATGCCCAGTTGTGTCATTCGCTCTCAATGTAGGAAAAAGCGTTCTGTATCCTGGATACAAGTTCAGTACTAAATTGTCCTCCAAGGATTACAAGGGAAATGCTGGAGCTCAGCAATTTTCTTTTACCCTCGTGTTGGGCTTCTGCGCCATTGGGCAGTTTTGTGCCAGACAACAGAATTGAGAGTGAGGTAGTGCTAGCCACAAAAAATGCATGTAAGAGAATGAAAAGAGGCTTTACTGCAAGACCTCAAAGAGAAGGGCCAGGGTTTTCACCTTCTGTGTGAACACTTACAGGGTTCTTAACTTGAAAAATTTCTCTTCTGTATCCACTGTGCCTGCTAAGGAAACCAGAGCTGGAGCAGTGTCTCCCGTTCCCAAGGAAGACACGTTCCCAGGAACCCACTTATAGTTGGCACCCATATGAGAAGGGATGGATTTGGGAGCCATTAATTTTTTCTCTCATTCCATCAGGTCTTTCCAGGAAATCCTATCCCTTCTTCCCTTCCAGATAAAGTGATATGGGGTCCCCACAATATGTCACCTAGACATACTTTCCTCCCACCAACTCCACATGATGGAATCCTCTGATACCCTTAGACCAAACTTACTCTTACCACGTATGAGTGCAGCTTGCTTTTTTGGGCTGGCTTTGACAGGATCTGTGGACGGTGCCAGCTCTCCTCCCCACCTGATGCCTCCCTTTACTGAGGCAGAATGACACCCAGGCCGACCTTGCACACACCTCTTGTTTGCGGGAGCCTTGTGTTTGTCAAGGTCTCATCGTATTCTGGTGTCTCAATAAAGCCATCACAGAAGCCATGTCAGTTTCTCAAAGACACATCAGTTGAGCTTTCTCATCTCTGCCTTTGACACATGATTAGGAATAGTTTCAGTGCCACCGCTTTTGTGGATTAGCTCATCCAAGAAGTTGGAATATTCTAGTAAGACCATTTCTGGCCTGCCAAGTTGTCCAAACGACTTCACTAGTCTTTGGTGACATTTGTGTGAATTCTACTCTTCAACATCCACTTTCCCCCAAAGTAATAATTTGGCTTCATTCATTATTCATTTACTCTTAGGCAAATAAAGTCCTGGACCATGTTCACATTTGCTAAAGAGAAACTCCTCCTTTTGATTCAAGTAGTATTCCATTTTTTAAAACTTCAGTGGCTTAGAATTAATTGCTTAATGTAGATTTGAATGCATGAAAATATCCTGAAGGAGATTCCAAAAACATTTTAAGGAGAAATAATCAGTCTTTCTTTCATGTCACAATCTAAGCTGTTTTTGATATTCTGAATTACTTTAAATTTTCTCTATTTTGATAGTAATTAGTAAAGTTGGCACAGATTTATTTTTTCCATATATGTCTTGAGATTTGGAATTTCTTTTAAGTCACATAGAGGAAAAAACCCCTAAAGTTCTCTGAGAGAAGTTCTATGAATAAAGGTTAATTTCACTAAATCTAGCAAAAATTATTTTCATTGCAGTTAAATTCTTGCAAAAGGAAGCATTAACATGTTAATTGTCATATCTGAAATAGAAATTTAACAGCTTTGGAATGAGATTTGATTTTAAAAAGCAGTGCAGTCCTCCTCTCAACCCTTTCGCAGTGTGAGATTTTAGCTAAATGCTCTGTGATGTATGAAATAAATCTACCAGTCATTTCAGTCAATTCAATAATAATCAGTAACTAAGTGGCAAAAAAAAAAAAAAGTTAACCTGACTGTTTGTTGAAATTGACTAGTCATATGATCTGCTCCTATGTGGGCATGCTATAACAAAGCTTTAAAGTATTACTCAAATGTAGGTGTTAAAATTCATTCACATAATCTGTGAGAAAGTCTGCAAATTGAGTTACTCAAGCATCACAATCCTGAAGACTTCCAGCTGAGATCACCATCCATATTACTATATCCATATACTCCATGTCAAGGTCACCTTAAATTCAAGACCTGGTTGGAATCTGAGATTCACCTAGGTAAGCAGTCTGAGTTAAATCAGTTCATTTCTGATTCATCTGTAAAATGGGAATAATTTCCTACTGTTTCTAGGGAGAGCAAACGGACTATTTCTATGTGATAGACTGGATCCCCCTTTCTTATAGCAACATTTCTTGAAGGAGAACACTGCGTAGCCCCACTATAAATACTGCATATTTCATACCCCCCCAACTGGGTCAGGCTTCTTCCCTTTTCCATGAGAACCCTCTCTCTTCTGCATAGAATTCTTCATTGTAATAATATTTCTGTCTAGTGCCCAACATAGCACCTGATACACAGTTGTCATTCAATAGCTGTGTGCTGAATGACTGAATGCATGCATGGAAGCTAGACATAGGTGACTGCTAGATCCTTCTTCCTGTAGGGATTTCACAGTAGCACCAAGAGAATGTGGGGCCTTCCACATATTCTCTATGTTACAGATATGCTTGTGTGCCTACAGCCCTGTTAGGAGCATGCTATTTTGTAGTTTCTTATCAGTGACATCGGCAATGGAAATAAAGGTGGTTTTATAATTACGATCAGGACTCCTAGTCTAAATGCTACCTCTGTAACATCATGCTGGAGTACCACTTGGGGATCTCTGAATTTTAACCCTCTTTTCCCTCTAGGCAGGACAGTTTGAGTTAAGCTGGTTTTAAATTGCAACAGGGAAAAAAAAAGTTGATGACAGATAAAAATACAATTAACATTTATAGTAACACACAAATAATATAACTTTGTTTCCCTCTCTCACTTCTCTCTATTTTATTTTGCACAATTTTCTTTTTTAAATTTTATTTATTTATTGGAAAGATGGAGAGAGAACACAAGTAGGCAGAGCAGCAGGCAGGGGGAGAGGGAGAAGCAGGCTCTCCGCTGAGCAGGGAGTCTGACTCGGGGCTTGATCCCAGGACTCTGGGATCATGACCTGAGCCAAAGGCAGCCACTCAACCAACTGAGCCACCCAATTTTGCAGAATTTTCTAAATCTGGTAACTAGACAACTCCATCTTATAAAAATGAATGTTTGGCTTTTGCACTTGGGACATGCCATTAATTATTCCTTCAAAAGCTATCACTCTTCCTCAAAGGTATATACTTAACTTTTCTTGGAATTCTAAACTTGCCTACACATGATAAACTTTTCTAAGCTCTCGGTCAAGTTTTCTTCTGATCTTTCGCACAAACTTCAGGAGTTTCAGTGGTGTACTGGCCAGAGGAGACCGATGCTCATCTGATTTTAACTGCTTTGGGGTGTCCGGGCAGTTTAGGAAGCCTATTTTGGTGTTGTATAAATGATTTCTATCAAAACCACTACTATAACTGCTCTATATCAACAAAATAGTTTTATTTTGGTGTTTTTAATTTTTAAAAACCTTTCCATTTACAACCTTCTGTGGGATTGTTATTGTCAGAAAATAATAGTTAACACTTATATAGTCAGTATGGGCCAAACATCTTAAGATATGTTCATAAAAGGTGTTATGGGTTATTTAGGGAAAAATGGTTCACACCTGATGGGCAGTTGGGAAGATTTCATGGAGGAGGGACATTTGGTTAGGATTTATCTTCCCTGTGAGACTTTCTTACTCTTAAGTGGAATGGTTGCCATGTTTATACTACTAAACAAGTTCTGGTTTGAAATCTGAGCTTGTGCTCAGTATCCAGTGATGAGGTTATGGTATAGGCTGTTGCTTCTGATGCAGCCTTTGGGAGGAAGCACAATTTAGGGCAAGCTTAGAGAAAGCCCTTAATTCACATCCTGCTCTGCCATTTCCTCTTGGGGAAGATGAATTGACCTGGCTCTCAGCTTCTTATCTGTAAAGTGGGGACAGGAGTAGTTCCAAGTTCATGGGTTGGTTGAGAGTTGACAGCAGAGATTTTACTGGAACTTGAGGGCTGTGAACGTGTCCTAAAGCTTTCTGAGGGAAGGACTCCTAATGAGGAAATTCTTCTCCCCTTCAGTCACAAATAATAGTGACCTTTATGTAGTCTATTTTTAGCTCTCTTCTTTTCATGGTTGAGTACTAGGTAAACTGGAAATAATCATTATAGAAAATGAGTTCACCTAGGGATGTATTGGAAAAGATGAGTAGATTGGATAACCTCAGCTGTTGTCCTCATCCATCCCCCGACCCCTTACTTTAACTGGGCAACATTAGGCAACAACATTTCTAGAGGCTTTCCTTACCAATACCCTGAAGACATTAGACATTAGACTAAGACATGCCTGCAGTCCAACAGCAGTCACTAACGATGCTTGTGGACATCAGGTTATCATCTCCTGTGGGCACAAAGAGATTTGAACCCCCCGTGCCCTTGGGATCTGGTGAGACCACATAGCTAGCCCCAGCCACTGAGCTGTAGTGAGTAGAGCTGATATATTTCACACATGCTTTCACATTCAATCACAGAATTCTCTGAAGTTATCTTTCCCTTGCCCACGATAGAGTGGTGGCTGTCCTGTAGCCTAGAGGAAGGATGGCATGGAACAGACTCCTTAGGAACCCAGGATGGACATGAGCTTGTGGGAGACATAAGCTACCACTTTTTAAACCACTCAAAGTGACATTATGTGTTACTGTGGCATAATGCGTCCATCCTGAATTGTCACAGGGACCTTCTTGCGTAGAGTACCAAGAAAGTCTTAGCAGGAACTATTGTTGCAACTCATAAGGGTCCTGAGAACTTGTTCTGGATTTGAATGCTGGCTCTACGCACTAACAAGCATGAGATCTTGTGCTAGTTTCTTAGTCTCTCTGAATTTCCATTTCCTTGTATTTAAAATGGGGATAAGGGCATCTGGGTGGCTCAGTTATTAACTCTCTGCCTTCTGCTCAAGTCACGGTCCCAGGGTCCTGGGATTGAGCACCACATCTGGCTCCCTACTGCGCAGAGAGCCTGTTTCTCCCTCTCCCACTCCCCCTGTTTGTACTCTCTCTCTTGCTTCTCTTTCTCTGTCAACTAAATAAATCTTTAAAGAAACAAAAATAAGTAAAATTGGGATAATACTCTTGGCTCTTTTTAAGTTGCTGTAAAGATTAAATGAGATCTTGCATGTAACACATTGTAGAAAATGCCTGGCAGAGAGTGGGGTAATTCTGATTATTGTTGTTCGAATGTTCTGTGTCCATGCTTTTGTCATCTGTCTGTATTTCTTGTTGTGTCCACTGGGGCCAACTGAGGAAGTTTTTAAGAAATACAGCAATTGGGGCGCCTGGGTGGCTCTGTGGGTTAAAGCCTTTGGCTCAGGTCATGATCTCAGGGTCCTGGGATCAAGCCCTGAGTCGGGCTCTCTGCTCAGCAGGGAGCCTGCTTCCCTTCCTCTCCTCTGCCTGCCTCTCTGCCTACTTGTGATCTCTCTGTCAAATAAATAAAATCTTAAAAAAAAAAAAAAAAAAAGAAAAGAAATACAGCAATGGACAGGGGCTTAGAAAGTCAGTAAAGGGGGCTGGACCTCAGCCCTCTTAAAGACAGCAACTTCTAATGGAATTCAAGGTGCCTCTGTTGGTGTGACATCATGGCATTTCAGCCAGCCCATCTCAAAAAATAGGTTCCAAGCCACTAAAAAAATCTCAAGTGATTCTAAGTAGCCATCACCCAACTAGTGATATTTTCCTACAAAATCTTCTTGAGGAAGAGATTATGTATTTGTCTCACCTTGGATCTTATAAATTTATGTCATACTTCATGTCTTTAAAGCTTTCCAACAAACATTAAATTGATTATCCAATAAAGGCAATAGTTCATTTGGAATATTTACAAGAAAACCCCCATAGAATGAGCATAATGAGAAAAATAATGAAGCAGTAATTATAATTCTCAAGGCTAATAATTTTAATAATAATTTATACTTAAACAGCTCTACACATAAGGAGATTTCAAAGGTTTATAAATATTAAGTAAGCTCCGTTATGCACTCCAGTTCCCAAAACAATGTCTAACATTCCTGAACCCAATATTCCTGATACAGAAGCCACCAGTATCATTAATCTTATTTTACAAATGGATAAACGGATGCAAAGAAAATATACCTGGGGTCATGTAACCCTTGGCAATAGGTTCTCGTCTCAAGTACCTGTGCCCCCAGATCAGCCCAATTAGAATCTCACAGTGGAATAATTTATGTTTTAGTCTGTCAAAGAGTTCAGTTGTGTTGGAGTAACCGCTGTCCTTGGTTTGTGTGACATGGCCCAGGGATTTTATTTAGAGTCATGGTATTGGTCTGAAAACAAATGCATTTGAAATAATAGGTTTTTGCAACACGTGGTCTGTCCCTGGTTGAAGTACAAGGAAAGTTTGACTTTGGATTCTGGACACCCTGTATCCAAAATGTGTGCCCTAGCTGGAAGGTCACTGCCAGACATGGCCTCCTCCTCCTTCCCCAGAAGTGAACCAGAGCCCATAAAAAGCTGCAGTCCCTGCTCACAGTTTGTATAAGCTTTTTTCTTTTCTTTTTTTTCTGTTCCATTGTGCTCATTCACACATGACATCCCAAAACAGCTAAGTAAAATGAGGGATATTATATCTGTCACACATGAGGAAACTGCAGTTATGGATTCACTTAACGCATTCATTGCTTTTTGGACTCGAGAGTCCCCTGGGCCTTGCCACAAAACTACATGGTGGCCCCCAATTACGTATTCTATCTGGGACTCTCTGGTAAGGCCAGCATGTATGTAAAAGTTCATTATTATTGGTGTTAATTTTTTTTATTTTTAAATTTTTGTACCTCAGATGAATTGGCCTTAACTTACAGCAACTGTGGGGCTGCACTGGTCACATACATTACAGGCATCTGTTGTTGAAATAGCTCGCTCCCGGTGACACAGTGGGAATCCGAGGTCATGTCTTCTGAATTTATGCTAACGCATGACTAGGTAGCCGGCACATAGCAGAGAGCCTAAGAACCTGCTTCTCTACAGTACTTTTGGAGATCTTTCTTCCTTTTACTGTTCCCCAGTTCACTTTAAGGTAGAGAGTCCTTTGATTGCTGTAGACTCACATAATGCTGAAGATAAAGCTTGTGGTCATTAGTCCCCATAAATATTGACTACCTGTGGCTACAGCTGTGGCACAAGTCATGCAGAGTATGGTGTCCTTCCTCCTGGGCCATGCCTGTGAGTGGTTCTTTGAATAATAGTCATGGGCTCCTCTGAGGGAGGAGCTGGGAGCTGTTGCACCTCCCTTGGAGATGCCAAGTCCAAAGCTATTTTCCAGAAAACCGCCTGGTCCTGAAGGGCACCTTCTGTGCTTGCCTGGACCCCCACACGTGTCACTGGAGGGGCCCGGCACGTAGTAAGCTTTTGATGTTAGCTTTTATTACCGCTGCTGTGAGTTTTATTGTCCTCACTGTCCCTCTTTTCACTGTGGAAACAGTACACGGGGATCCTGCTTGGATTCATTTAAGGTGAGTGTGTGCTGCCTTTCATCACATCCTCTTTAACTCTTCAGAGGTTCTTTCCACTTGAATGATTGATAAGCAAATGTCTTTATAATATCAACTGAACTTCTATTTTTGAATCCATAATTACCAGCACTCTGTCAGTGCTCTGAGACCGTTTTCCTGCCTTGTGCTAAGTAGATGCTCAATAAATACTGTGAAATGAATATGTAAGTAGAGGAAACATTTGGTTTAGTCAACCCCATAAATTAAACTATTCTATTTAACAATGCTTAAGAAGTTACTAAGTGTCTCCAATGCTCAGGAGAGTGAAAAAGTTTTAAATATCAACATTGTCTTTAAGGAGCTTATAATAAGTAGGGAGATGAGTCACATACATACAGGAAACTAAAAAATGACATTGTACATTTATCTAATCATGGTGTCTGCTGTTGCCATTGTTAGCTTTTGTTGGGTATCTACTATGTACCAAGTACTTCTTAAAGAACTCTACATGTATTGTTTAATTCTTACCATGCACACAAACATACACACACACACACACACACACACACACACACACACCTGTTGTTACTACCCCCACTCTACAAATGAAGAAACTGAAGCTTAGGAAGGTTACATAAGTTGTCCAAGGTCATACGGCCTGTAAGTGGTAGAGCTATAAAATTTAATATGCTTACCCTCTATATACCAAATTTTAAAATGGCCAGTATGCTTTGTGGTTTTTTTTTTTACATAAAACTTATCTTTGATATTCTAGTCATTTATATTTTCCCTTGTTTTAGTTACATATAAGGTACAGTATATATTAACTTTATCAGTATTCAGTTGTATGTGTTCTTAGTTTCGTCTTAAATCCATTGTGTAATCATACAGGATCAATAGATACATCATAGATAATAAAATACTAAATTGTGTGGTATCTACAATAACTAAAATAATGGTTTTGGAAAAGGAGTGTCTGAGCAGGTACATGGGAGCTTTTCTAGAAAGATGGGTATAATCAAGATGCTCAGCAGATGGGGAGGAGGAGAAGCATGAGCAAAAACCGTGGAGTCAGGGTGAGCATGTTCCGGGGAGGCAAGAGAGTGACTGCTTGCCAAGTACTGGACTGTGTGTGAGAGAAGATGGAGCTCTTTAGCGAAGCAAGAGAAGCAACTTTTAAGGCTCTGAAACACCGTGGTGGCAGGCTTAGCCACCCACCAGGTCTGTTTGAGCACCAAAGCCAAGATTGTTCCCCTGGAAGTCCCTGACTTTCGTAATGATAGCCTTAAATTCTAGATTTTTAGAATAGGAAAACACAAACACTAGAAAAAAAACTGATGATGATCAGCAACAAGGTTTTTTGTTAACCTCTTAATGAATATTCCCATAATAGAAGTAGTAGTCACCAGGGGTGCCTGGGTGACTCAGTGGATTAAGCCTCTGCCTTTGGCTCTGGATCAAGCCCTGCATCAGGCTCTCTGCTCACTGGGGAGCCTGCTTCCCCCTCTCTCTCTGCCTACTTGTGATCTCTCTCTGTCAAGTAAATAAATAAAATATTTTTAAAAAAGAAGTAGTAGTCACCAATTTGGTTATCAAGTAAATATTACTAGCATGAAGTGACTGTTATTCCTCTAACAACTCTATGCCTTTTGAGAATGCACAGGGATGCTGAAGAGTTTTGGGTTTTGTTTTGTTTTGTTTTTTTAAATCTTCTTTGAGGGCACTGATCAAAAAAAGTTAGGCTGAAAGTTTCCTGTCTGTAATATATTTGTTAATTGATGCTCTTCCTTTTGTGCTCTTTTTTACTAAACCTGTCTGTGAATTGGAATAACTCTAGTGCCCATAAAATTGTTCCTAGCTGGAAATTGACTCTTCAAGCCCAAACCACTTCAGTTCATGTACTGCTTGCCCCCGTGTGTGCACACACTCTGGGGCCAAATTTCCTAACATGGAATTCAAGGATGAAAAGAGAAGGATTTTGAGCTCAGACTCATCTGCATTCAGACTCAACATGCATACCAACATGTATACCATATTATATATATTCATTATATATATATGACATTGTAGTAAGAACATATTAAATTGCCAAAAGAGCTAACTTTCTCTCCTTGGGGGAAAGTAGATAGAAAACAATCTAGTGTTAATTAGGAACGAGATCCTGCTGGAAACCACTTAAAGGTTAAACTACCACACTGGAGGAGAAAATCAGGGGATTCGCTTTTTTTTTTTTTTTTTTTAATAGGTAGAGAGACAGATAGAGAGAGAGATGAGGAGAAGCAGGCTCCCTGCTGAGCAGAGAGGCCAATGCGGGACTCGATCCCAGGCCCCTGGGATCATGACCTGAGCCGAAGGCAAAGGCTTAACCCACTGAGCCACCCAGGCGCCCCAGGGGATTCACTTTTTACTGGAGCTGTTGGAGGACTCATGTGAGACGCAGAGTTCTAGCTCCTTGGTCTGGAGTGACTAACAGGAAAGAAATGCACAAAAGCACTTGTGTTTGTCATATGAGGCTGCTCTGTACTTAGGTGAGCAAAATACCTAGAAATGGAGCTGAGGTGTTGACTGCCACGGCTTTCAGCACCTTCCATGTGGAGCTCTGTTGCCTTTGTCCGTGGTGGCAGTGACTTCGTTAACATAGGCAGTGTGGGGCACCGGCGGTGTGGCTATGAGGCATCAGGATCAATAAGGAGCCTTTAGATTTAAAACTAATGATTTTCTGTGTTCGGCCAAAGTCAGAATCTCTCAAAGTTGCCATTGTTGGCTCTGATTTTTCCCCAGAGAATAAGAGAAGGTGTGATAAATCTTCATGCTTGAGATGCAAATAAAATGCACGTCAGAAGAGACTTGAACTAGACTAGAGATGGATAATGTGAGTCTTCAACATCTTAATTATTTCAGTCTATAATTGAGCAGACCCCTGAAAGTGGCACTATGGTAACTGTGGTTGTAACAGCAGTGGACAAACTGTCTGAGGAGGCCACCGTCCCTTGGAGTACAAGTGTGACCTGTCCACGAGTGTGCCTGTCATCGTGTCCTCCCAGAAGCATTTTAAGCAGTTGGGGGTGACGTCAAATGCTTTTGAATGTATCTATAAACTGTTGTTGAATGTACATAAAATTTCACCAGACTCTGATTTAAAGCCCTAGAGAAGGCCACCAGGCTCGTATGGAAATTAGCTAGGCATAATTTATTCATGAAAGGCAGAAAAGCTGAATTAATAAATACATGAGTATGTAAACTTATAACTGCATAAAGATCTGTAGAAAATATGAAAGCCACGCTCCATGTGTTAACAGAAAACCCTTAAGGTGTGGTCACTCGGTCCTTTCTCTCTAGCAAACAGTTCTGTCTCCTGTTTTGAAAGCCAAAATGGAAAGAAGTAATAAGTAAATAAGTATTTTTTGGAGGGTTTCTTTTTTTTTCCACTAAAAAAAAAAAGTGGACCTACCTTGTGGATGCCACTTATGCACATCAATCTAAGACAATTATTTTTTTAAATATTAATGAGGGCACTAATTCCACAGATTCAGAAAACTGTTCAGCCCGTTTAACTCATCCTCCGCCTAGACCCAGTTCTGGGAGCATTTTCACAAAGTATTGTCTGTTACGAGACAAGGTCTTGTCTTATTACAAGAGTGGTCATCATTTTCTCCCCTTATCCTCATCCTGCCATGAAATCATCGTCATCATCTGTGTTAATATCATGGGCCCTACTGAGCATTGGCTCGGTTATGCAATTGTGATACAGCAGGCACTGGGAGAAAATATATACCGTCACACTAAAAAGGCAGTCTTGCCTTGTACTGAAGGCGTTCTGCTGAAATTTTTCCTGTGAGTGAATCTCAGCCTTGCAGCCCAATTAAGACCCAGCTGGACTCTAGAAGCCTGAATTTGCAGAAGTATCATTTAGAACTTAACAATTAGGGAGTGAAAGTGTTATTATTTACACTTCTTATAAGTTGGTCAGGATACTCCCAAAGAAGCATAGTATTTCTATCCATCTTCATTACTAATTATTTTCTTATACTAATTAAAAACATTTTCTGGAATTGTACTTTGGAAGGTGTCCAACCCTGTCACACTTGGCTCCTAGTCAAGGGATCAGGACAGAACAACTATATAAAACTTTTAAAAATTTGTCTTAACCGAGACTTACAGAAGATGCAGGATAAAAAGTGAATTATGAAATACTTTCCTATGCACAGCCATAAGCAATAGATGAATTTAAAAAAAAAAATGCAGGGGTACCTGGGTGGCTCAGTGGGTTAGAGCCTTCGGCTCAGGTCATGATCTCAGGGTCCTGGGATCGAGCCCCGCATCTGGCTCTCTGCTCAGCAGGGAGCCTGCTTCCCTTCCTCTCTCTCTGCCTGCCTCTCTGCCTACTTGTGATCTCTGTCTGTCAAATAAATAAACAAAATCATTAAAAGAAAAAACAAAAACAATGCAGAAGTCTGCTAATCATAGAGTGCTTTTTAAATATTAACTGAATCAATTTTCGTGGCAACTGTATGATCATGGTGAGTACAATTACATCCATTTTACAGATGAAGGAGGTGAGGCAAGTGGGACATGTCATTTATTCAGGATCTTGCAACTAGTATGGAATGACTAGAAATCAGCCCCGGACGCTGTGGTTCATTTTTTAAAGCCAATACAAAGTCCATGTGGCTTTCTGATGCAGCACCTTCTATGTGTTTATGAGATCTAGTTTTTCTACATTAAGCCTTTTTCATTTTGTTTTGTTTGAAAGAAAAAGTTGTTTTTCATAGTATGGATCCCTGTGATTACCCGTGGAGTGTTTTTAAGAGAGGCTGTTGAATTCGGTGTTTTCATGCCTGCTCCTTGGTGCTCTCCAGTCATTAATTGGACTCCTGTCTAGTTGGCAGGCTTTAGAATTCTAACTGTCCAGTAGAAATGCATATGTGAAGGTAGGAAGATACATGTTCTGACCGCTGCTGCTTAATAAAGCCACTCCAAAACCTAGTGGTAGACACGAGGATGCCATCTCTTTGGCTCCTAAATCTGCGATGTAGGCAGTGTTCGATGGGGGTAACTTTCCTCTGCTTCACTTGACATCAGTTGGGCAGCTCAGAGGCTTGAAACTGCAAGCTCCTGAAGGTGCATTTCCACGTAGTTCTGGTAGCTGACACTGCCTATCCATTGAAATCTCACCTAGAGCTTTGGGGGGAACACCTGCCTGTTTCCACATGACTGAATGGTGGCTATGTTCCAAGGTTCAGAGTCCCAACAGAAAGAAAGCCAAGTGGAGAAAGCAATCTCAGAAGTGGTGAGTGTCACTCAGCCGCATGACTTTGATTGTGGTTCTCACAGAGTTCTGCCTGGGCTCAAGGGAAGGGAATGCGCATGGCATGGACATATCGGTATCGCCATCTTTTTGAAAATACTTATATAACTTAGCTTTTATTAAGCATTTAGAACTGTCAGTATGAGAGAAATGTTTTGCTGGAACAAATCCCATTGCTATAAGAGTAGGGACCTCTTGAACCATAGGCTTAACAACAGCAACAACAAAAACTCTTCAAAGAATCAAGTTTTGCCAACAAACCAACTCTTATGTCAGAGAGAGACACCCAAGGAAAGAAGGAAAAAGCCTTTCAAAGTTAATTCTAGCCTTGTGTCCTCTTCATAGTAAAAATCTTCAGAGGTGGGAATTCCCCAAACATATGTAAGATGGTTCATTTAGGCTGATCACACCTTTAGCAGTTGCCAAAGGATCTTATACCAGATGTTAACATTCTAGTTTCTATCAAAGAGCTATGTTGGTTTTTTTTTTTTTCATTATTTAATATAAGAACAATGAAAATGAACTTTTATGAAGTTCCTTCCCTACAGACTCTAAGTTAACCAGACATAATTTCAGAAAGATGGTAACGTTTTAGAGAAATTCTATTTACTGAGCATTTAGCCTGACTACAAGTTGGACCCTAGTCTTGAGAAGGGTATTAAAGAGGAATGCAGGATTTGTGGATCCCATGGGGGAAAAAAAAAAATGAGAATGTTGTTCTCTTTGTGTGAGGAGATACGAAAAACTTATGTTATACGAAAAACACATGATTGAGCAATTTCTCCAGTTACGTGATAAATTCACACTCTAGCTAATTATACACTGTCTTCCTGTCTTTTTCATAACAAAAGCCCCATGCATATTAGATAGTTGTTCAGGGTTAATAACAGATGTATACTTGTACAGTGCTTTATGAATTCCAAAATACCTTCACATCCATTATCACATTTGATGCTGACAGCAGATCTGTAAGCTGGGTAGGACCATCATTACCTCCATTTTTCATGTGGGGACTGAGAGGCAAGCCAACACGAGCTAGAGGGGCCGAGGCAATAATCCCATGACTGCACTCTGTCCACCTTTCTTTTTGCCTGCTTTGTGGTTTTTAAGTATTATACCAAGCTCTCTGACTAGCATAGAAATAGAAAGTGAGGTCTTCTCTGTTTTAGGCTTCATCAAACAGAAAACTTGGCTGCCCTCATGATGAGGATGTCATTGATCGATCACTGTGGTTCAGAGGAGTAACTGTTGTCTTGGGACTTAGAGGTCCAATGACTCATTCTTGTCCTGACTCTGTGCTCACTGTCACCCCTTGACATGTAACATGAAGAAGATGGACTACACCATGTTCTGAGATTACTTTCAATTCTAAATATCTATAATACCATATCAATGAAAAAGAAAGTAGTTGATTTCAACATCCTTAAAACAAGTCAAGTAGGCAGGTAGGAATGAAGTTGTCATCTGCTTTTTCTTTCTAGTAGAGTTAACGGGAAATTACCCATAGAAAATTTAAGTAAAATTTAAGATAGAAAGAGGGGAGGAGGAAACTGAGAGTTACTTATCGATTCATTCAACAGCCATTTATTGATACCTATAATGCTCCAGGCGTTGTCTTAACAGAGGGGCATGAGAAATTCTCTGTCCTCATGGAGCTTATCTTCCAGTGGGAGGAGAGAACAAATAAATATAAGGCATGTATGTCAGATAATCAAACGTGCTATGGAGGAAAAGGGAGACAGGGAGTAATGGGGTTGGAGGGGATCGCAATGATCAGTTTCTGATGGGGGTAGGTTTCTCTGTGGGAGCTGCTTTTGATCAACATCCTGAGGAGCAAAAGGAGCCATTCATGCAGGTATCTGGGAGAAAAGCAGTCCAGACAGAGGGATGTGGCTGGAGGCGGGTGAGGTGGAGGGAAGAGGAAGAGATCAGGTTCGAGCTTTAAGAGGGTTTCACAGGATGTTGGAAGCCTACAGGCTTGTGTAAGGACATTTTGTTTTTGTTCTGAGGAAGCTGGAGAACTGTCAAGGGCTTTAAGTGGCATACTTGACATAGGTTTTAAAAGAATAATTCTAATTGTATCTCAAGCTGTTATTTAAAAAAAAAAAAAGAAACTCTAGTTGCTATTTTGTTAATAGATTGTTGAGATTAGGGTGGAAGTAGGAAGACAAACTATTAAAATCTTCTAGGTTGGTGATGGTTGGTGGTTTCCTGGGCAATGTGGTAGTAGAGGTGGTGAGAAATGACCAGGTTCTATAAAAATAAAAGTCAGGCCTGTCTTATTTGCCGACTGATCGGAGCAAGGGTGGCTATGAGGTTTTTTGTTCTGGGCAACTGGCTGGCTATTTGCCTTTTACTCAGAGAATCCTGTGAAAAGGCAGTTTTGGCTCTGTGTGCATGTACAGGCTGGATTACACATCAAAGAGTATGTGCCAAGACAAAAAAAAAAAAAAAGATGAAGGCATTTATTATTAATATGATTATATTATTTTACTTCCCAGAGATGACTTGAAAAGGCTTACAATAAAACACACAGGTAGAATAAAAATGGAAACCATTTAAAAAGAGTAAAATGCTCAAACTCAGTCAAAGAATGATGTACCTAAGCAGAGGTTCCCTACAGGGAATAGTAAATACGTTTATTTGATCTTTGCAAAGTATTTGTGGCCAAAAATTAAAATATAGGGGTACAGTGGAAGGCAAGACTATTAGAACACATTCAGAGACATTTTGCAGAGACCTGTAAGTTTCAGACAGACTTGCAGGTGTGTGGGGAAGGTCATTTTTTTCCTTATGAGAGGTGAAAAGCACAAGAATGGGGAGGCTGACATCAGACGAGAAGACCAGTAGGATTCTTGGAAGATTTGAGGGGGGCTGGCCTCGGTTTGCCACACAGGTGGGGGACTTGGAGATTGGTTGTTTGAGACTGGAAAATTGGTATCAGGACTAGAGCACGCATCAGCATCAGCTGGTAGGCACATAAAAAAAAAAAAAACAACACATCTAAGATATAGAACTTCTGAACCTAATCTCTAGGAGAAAAACCCAGTATTGTTAGTGTCAGTTTTCTAAAAGTCTCCCACATGATTCCGATGCAACTCCTAGTTGAGAAATGCTGGAACGAAGAAGCTGATGAACTTAAATATTGTTTAAATCTCAAAATTGCAATGTTTTTTGGAGAGAGAGAAGTAATAATTTTTTGAAAGTTTGGAGATACAGGTTTATTATTTTGGTTAATAGTTGTTGAAAGCTTATTAAATGTTATGCATTTAAGTTCTGGAGACACAAAGATGAAGGCAATACAGTTTCTGCCTTCAAGTAGCCAACTGGTAAAGAAAAAAAACACATTGATAGTTTGCAGAGCAGTGTTTTCTTGAACTGAGTATATGGGAACATGAGTAGAAACTGAAGTATTAGGGAAGGTTTCCTGGAAGGGGTGTCATCTGAGCTGAAAACATGTCTAGGGCAAGATGTATCAAATAAAGCTTGGCTGCCTGTTTTGTAAATAAAGTTTTATTGAAACCATAAACTATGTTCATTTATTTATATATTGTCCAGCATTGTAATGCTTTACCACTACAACTGCATAGTTAACTTGTGATAGGGACCATTTGACCTACAAAGACTCTGGTCCTGGTCCATGACAAAAAGTCTGCTTAACCCCTTTTCTAGAACAAAGAGAAGAGGAGAGCCATTCTTGAAAGTAAAGGCAGTATGACGTATGCAACTCTTGAAGGAGCTACAAGCAAAAGATTAGGGCAGAGAAAGGAAGTGGGTATTAAGCTGAAAAGGTAGGCAAGGGTGAGATCTTTGAAAACTGTACCATTTTAGGAAACTTGAACTTCCTCCAGTTTATGAGAATCAATGAAGGATTTTAAGCCATAGTAAGAGGATCAAACTTGAGTTTTAGGTAGAGTATTGTTTGTTTCAGAGAATCTAGATTTGAGGGGTGAAGGACTATAGGAAAGGAAACTGTCAGGAAACTTTTAAGAATAATTTATGCAAGAATTCATGAACTGATTTAAAGTTTGACCATAAATTTATTTATAAAATGGAATATTACATAATTATGGGGTATATCTAAATTATGCTTAAGAAAGATCACTGCAAAATGTTCAGTAAAATTAATCAAGGAAACTGCTTGAAACAAAAAAAAAAAAAAAACACCTGTTAGCGTATACTTCGAAAAGATGGGAAGAATATACAGAAAATTGTATTTTTTTTTGTTTTCTTTTGTTTTTTCCCTCTGAAGGAGTAGAATTACAGGAAATAATCACCTTTACTTTTACACATCTGCCTCTCTGATTTTTTTTTATGATGAAAATACTGCTTTCGAACCAAATTTAACTGTTTAGAGTGATTTATAAAGAGATAGAGGATGAGGGCTCGTACCATGACTCAGGACAAGAAAGGATGGAAAGACAAAGAGAAGGACAAAAATTTGGGAATAACCTAGAAATTTGAACTGGCAAAATGTGCTGATATGGTAGGTGGAGAAAGGAAAACACACCTAGGTTTCTGGTATGGGTACCAGTGAGTATCATATTAATAAATTAATAAAGATAAAATGAGGTAATCTTTATTCATCGCTAACAATGTGTAGGGTCTTACGCTAACTGCAGTTAACATATTTTCAGTACATTTAAACTATTAGCAAATGAAAGAGAAGTTTTTACTGTTCCCATTTTATAGATGAGGAAACTGAGTCTCAGGTTATGTCGTTTACCCAGGGTATCATTGCCTGTGAGTAAGACAGCTAGGAACTCAACAAGGAGGGTCCCATGGATTCCATAGCTGATGCGGATTCCTACTCGCAACCTTAAATGATTTTTTTCTAAGAACATTACAGATGAGGAGGGAAAATCAGTTCAGAATGTACTGAGCCATCAGTGTCAAAGTTTTGATCTAACATGGGAAGCTTTCAATAAGTGAAACAAAGAGACGGCAAAGCTATATTCTAACTGGTCTTGCCTTTTGAGCACTAGGTCATCAGGCTGTGGGGAGATATGGCCGCTGCAATTCCAGTGGCTGTTTCTATGTCTATGACACATGATTGGCTGACCTTGCTCCAGAACTTGCTGTGACAGACACAGTAAATAAATGTGAAAAACCAGTAAGCTGATGGCTCACAAACGCATGTGAGAAAAGCAGAGGTTTATTTCATCTGGCTTCTCGATGTACCTTTCCCTCCGTAAAATGATTGGTTGAACGTTCTTGGGAAGGTTTATTCTGATTCATACGGTAGTGTAGGACCAACATAGAGGCTATCAGCCCAGTGTATATAGTAGATTTTGGGGATAATCAGTTTTTTTCAAGTATTCATTCTGAATAGTTGAAAGTCTATTTTCCCAATCTTTTAGACCTACTCAAGTGATGCACCCTTCATAGATTTTTTTGCACCCATCATATGATTGTGCACCCATCATAGATTTTTTTCAGTGCTGCCCTTGCTGTGTAATAAACACTCTGTCTAGTTTACCTAGCAAAAGCTTGAAACGGCAGCAGTATGGACTTTCGGACAGACTTAGTTTTGCATATCCCCCTGTATGATCTTGCGACAGAGACTGGCCACAGAAGATATATATCTGGACCCTTGTATTATAGAATTTTTTCTTGCTCTGGATATCCTACACATTACAGCTGGCAGCAACAAAAACTGGTATTTCAGATCTGTTTTTTGAACTCTTTTAAGTGAAGATCACATGTATGGGTTGACTTTGCAGCTACTAATTTTGATACTTTTTAGATCTGTATGAAAGTGTGTTGTGTTGAAGTGGTAAGCCAAGGAGTGATGCATTTTAGATACTTAGTTTTATTGTTAAACACCGCCCTGATGGTGGTGTAATTTATATTATCCATGACACACTGCTATGGTGTGTATAATTTTGTGGTCTTTATGTCCCTTTGTATTCATTTTAAGCTATATTGTGTTTAATGTTTAAAAAAAAAAGAAAAAAAGCTCTCAGATTGAATTTTGGAGAATGTTCACTGCTAATTTATTTTAATAATCAACAAAGCCTTTTTTTTTTAATAAACATATAATGTTTATTAGTCCCAGGGGTACAGGTCTGTGAATCGCCAGGTTTACACACTGCACAGCACTCCCCATAGCACATACCCTCCCCAGTGTCCGTAACCCCACCACCCTCTCCCTACCTCCCTCCCCCCTGCAACCCTCACTTTGTTTTGAATAATCACAAAGTTTTAAGACAAATAATAATGAATATATAAAAGACTTTGCCCCTTGTGTTTGGATACTTAATATACTTATGGATTTAGAATAGAACAGATCTGATGTATTTTTTTGGTGTAAAAAAATCAAAGACCTCATTTTGTCAGTTTAACTGAGTGATTATCGATTGAGTGCTCACTATATGCAAAGTATATGGAGCCTACTTTTTTTTTACCCATTTCTAACTTTTTATGTATCTAAAATTTAGTAGGGCGAGGAAGAAGTAAGACCTAAGAGGTACTAAATTTTCCCAGCAGATCTTTGAGCTGATACTAGTTCAGGAAATATCCAGCATCCTTAATGTGCCTCTGTTTTTCATTAGATCCTCTATGTTTTGTTGAGGAATTCTTTTTTTTTTTTCTTTTTAAAGATTTTATTCATTTATTTGTCAGAGAGAGAGACAGTGAGAGAGGGAATACAAGCAGGGAGAGTGGGAGAGGGAGAAACAGACCTTCCGCTGAGCAGGGAGCCTGATAAGGAGCTCAATCCCAGGACCCTGGGATCGTGACCTGAGCTGAAGGCGGAGGCTTAATGACTGAGCCACTCAGGCAGCCCTGTTGAGGAATTCTTTCATGGAGAAGGCATTCCCAGTTAGGAGAGTTTGGGGTAAAGGTATGCTGAAATGCCAGAGGATGTCAGTGGCCTTTATGAAGGGGAGAAAGGCACACCTCCCACTGAGAGGGACACAATTTCTCTCTGTGTCACTCCACCTTGGCATTCAGCCACAAGAGGGGGCACGGACCGGAGTGAAATCAATTCTGCCAGCTGCCTGGCTGGCGGCTCTGCCCTCCTCACTTGGAGATGGCCACAGAGCTTCATTTCCCACTCGAGCAACTAAGTAGTTCACGAGCAGCCATGGTTATGTTGTCCCGCAGTGAAAGCAAAGACAGGACTTCACTGTTTCTAAAAAGGACAGGAAAACTAAAGTTTTCCTTAGTGCCATGTCTCATGTATACTTTACTTTCTCTCAGATGTAACTGATTTTTATCCAAAGGTAGATTTGGGCTTTCAGAAAGAGAAACCAGTTTGTTGCGATTGACCATTCGATGCAAAGTGTATACATTGCATAAAAAAATGTGTTTTTGACATAGTAAAATACATTCCCTCTATGCTCATTGTAATTCACTTTATAGTGACTTGCTTAATAGCATAACATATATCATTTATATTGCTATCCTTCATGCTTTTAAACTGTAATATCCTTTCCTCAATGACTACTTGTCAATTTCACTGATCTAGATTTGATTTCATAAATTAACTAGGCCAATTAAGTAGAGAGTTATCATTAGAATAAGAAGTGGAAGCAAATAAATATTAATCTTCCATCTCTGAATGTCTGTATTCAACACAACTTTGATCACACTTGAACACCACTTAATGGAAAAAATATACCCCTCCGTTGTCAGTGCATTATTACCAATTTAAACATTTATGAGCATTTTTCGTTCATTTTCTCATTCTGAATCCATCTTTCTTTGGGCCAGTTACATTTTTATTTTGTTAATATGAAAATGGGGAATTAGCAAATACTAGAACTTGATTATTTAAGCATTCTGATCTGGCCCATTTGCTTGATTTTTCCTCCTGGTCTCTTTGCGTGGGAGATGTTTATTTCAGAGACACGGGAACCACATCATATATTTAGAACAGTAGTTTGCCTGCTGTACCCATCTTTGTATTGCTCGGGTCATTTTGTTCCCCTCACAGACTTCTGGAAACCATATGGAGACGAAGTACTTGATGGAGAATCACATTTTAAAATGCAGCCCATTTCAAAGACGGTTTCTTTTTAAAAAACTCTGGGATTTTTTTTTTTCCTTCACCTCTCCTTTAAATGATTTTTTCTTATATATCACTAGCACGAATCTTGCTTTGTCTTCCTTGAAGACAGAGAAGAGTTTGTTAATAGTTTTTTCATAAAAACACACAAATGCAATTAGTAGATCACCCGGTAGCCTTTTGTATCCCTCTGCATTTATTAACATTCACTTCTTTCTCTTTCTCTTTTCTTTTTTTTTTTTTTTCCTGGATCCTACTCACAACCTTTCATCTTTTAGAGGAGGGTAGGAGAAGTTGCTCCTCTTGGAAACTTTTTAATTTCTCCCTCCTCAGTGATAGAAACTTTCGGTTGCTGTGATAAAGACTCATCTTCCCAGGTTGTCTGTGAAGACATCCCAGAAGGAAATAACACAGGATCCGTGGGAAAAATCAACCAGGGATCCCGCTTCTGTGTTAATTCTGCTCTCACTGCGCATCCCTAACCCTAAAGACGGGTGATTTAACCGTGTGCCGCACATACAACACACAGCACACACACAGTCACATAACTAGTTTATGGGACCTTTGGGCACCCTGAGGGAGGGTAACACTGGATCTACACTTGCCCGCTTGTCCAGATGACACATTTTGCTTCTAGAAGCTAGCAGATCAGAGCCTCTTGCTCTCTCCAAGTTCACTTACCCCTTGCAGCCCTTCAAGCCTCAGTAGTTTTACCATAGTAATAATTTCTCCCTAAGAATTTTAAACAAGACTTTGCCATTGGACAGCCTTTGAAATAGTTAGCTTTGCTTCACTATTTTTTGTAACTTGCCAAATCACAAATAAAAGGGTCTGTGTCCTCTAATGCTTCTTCTCTGGTCATTATCTTGGAAAATATGCAGAGTCTGGTCCAAGTAGAGTGCTCCCCAAACCTTGCTGTTACTTTGAGAATAGTTTTAATGAGGCTTGCAGCTGAGCCAAGCTCTCCTGTTGGGTTATTATTTGGGCATGTGGAAGCCCTGGTGATTGATCTGTGTGGGGAAACTGGCAACACTCGCATGCCCTCTGGATAGAGGCAGAGCCTCCAGCAGGAAAAATTAGGAAAAGAGAAAAAAAGGAGAGGAAATGTTTATCACCCATCTCCTAGCATTTTATGGCAGTGTTATGGTGAACTGGGAGATGGATGTGTATATTCATGGATTTTGCACCACTTTAAGCACTAATAACATTAAATCAACCTTAATACTTCATGCCAAATGTGCTCTAAAAGAGGGAATAATGGGGATTTTTGTTGACTTTAGTAAAGCATCAAAAGTTACACTGGAAACACATAAAATGCTACAATGCAGAGGTCACAATTATGCTAATATCATGATAATGTAAAATATTAAGTCACCAAAATGACAGGATTTACAACCAACTATCCTCAGTCCCCAGAAACCTCAGCGATAAGCTTATGGTAAACACAACAGCCTGTCCTCCCAAGGAGTCTGATTACAAATTTAAATATGTATATGATTAGAACTCTGCCAGTCTCCCACCCCTAGAGACAGATGAAGTAAAATTTGATTTATATCGCACCTGAAATCTATTGTGTTGAGTGTGCTGCGTTTTGCCGAACCACTACCAGGTCTGATGAATTTTGTGTTTACCAAGTTGCTTGTGGGGAAAACAGGGACTACTCTAATGACAGCGAATAGCCCTGTCATCTCATGAACTAAAACTTAAACATTGATACAGAATAGTCAAATATTTGATGGTGGAATGTTGACAAATGGAAAACGCAACACTTATGTTACTGTCTTTTTTTTTTTTTTTTAATATCCTGCTTTTCATGCTGAGGTCCATGATTGAAAAGCATTTACTCTGAGCCTTAATCTCATGGCCTTGAATTTACCTTTAGCTCTGGGGTCCTTCGATCACATTAAAGCCTCTCCTTTCATGGAGTTCTTTGGATGAAGTAACTTGAGCAGTGGTCATAGTTAACAAGCAATGTAGGGCCATCGCCGCTATGCAGCTTTTCTAACTACTCTCCATTCTGGCCAAATAATCCTGACTTCTATTTGACTGAATAAATGTCCTTAGAGCAATGAAAGGCAAAGGAAAATAATAAACATGCAACGAAAGCATACTGCACTTATCAACTGATGCTCTGAAGGAATTCTTTGTGCCGAGGATCCCTGCTTCGGCTAATTTTTTAGGCCCACTAAGGTCAGCAGATGCAGGTTCCTAAAGGGTATGCTTTTACTTTTTCAGTGTTAAATGCATACCGGTTGCCTGACTGTATTTTTATATCTCACTCTGACAAGGGTAATGAATATATATGCTTTCTAGCCTCATAAATACCTATGATCGTAGTTTTAAATATAGTCTGTATCATGTATATATAAATACTGTATTATTGGTAGTGTCATCATTAATTAGTCTCTACCAGCAGAATGTGGACCAGCCTCACCCCCTTAATGGTGAGGCTGTCGGCTAGAATAAAAGGCGATGGTCACCTAGATGCTTCTCCAGGCCACCCCTTTACCCAGCTGTCACTCTGTCACATCATTCATGCTAATGTTATCAATGGCAATAAAATAAAACAGGTCACGCCCAAAGGAATTCCTATTGGCGTGCTGTTAAGAAGAGCTCTAAGGGATATTTTTTTAAGCGCAGCTTGCAATCCCCAGAGGTTACAGCAAAGTTCTTACAGGAGTTGGCAGCGTCAAAAGAACACTGAAGCTCTACAGGCACTTTTCCTCGGTCAATCCCTCCATCTTAGCAAGAGCCAATCAATATTTCTTGATCTCCAATTTTGTGCAAAACTCTGCTTGTGCTTAACCCTTCTGGCAATCCCCTTCTTGGCCACTTCCCTCTTTCTGGGACAAAAGGAATGTGCTCTTTTCTTTGGAAACTTGTGAACAGACTTATTTGCCCGGATTCCCCAAAAATGTTTGGGATCGGAGGGTGTCTATCACATGTGTGGCTATAGAAGGGGAAAGACGCTTCCAACATTATCGAAAATTGTATTTGTTTCTTAAAGAAAGTGGAATTGTTTTCCCCCTTCTCTCGGGAGGCTTGAGTTGGCTCTCTTCCCAAACCAACCTTTTGGATAATAAATTCCTTTTGAAAAGAAGCACGAAACCCTTTTGATGTTATAAATAGTATATGTAGCGGAAGAGGAAGGATCGCGTAATGGTAGCACGAAGGCCGAGAGAAATCTGTGGGACAGAGTCGATTCTTCTTCCCTCAATAGTTGGTAACATATTGTGAGTTTATACTAGAAGACCTATTTGTAATAAGCATTTTCATAAGCATTTTCGATGGTTTTCTGCCTATTTGCCTCCGAAAAGCCTAAGTGGATTCGGGGATATACAGATACATATGGACAAGGACAGCTCCCCAAGAGACTCAGTGAGGATACAGTGATCTACGGCTGTCGTGGGCCTTGGACAGTCTTCTTTAAGGCAAATTGTAGTGTGGGGTTCATTCAGAAAAGGCAGTTTATTTTTGCTGATTTCCTAAGGAACTCCGTGGCGATTCATGCCTTTTCATTGTGTCTTGCACTCTCCCTCTTTCCTTCCCCTCCCTTTTTCCTGGCCGTCTTCCCTCGCTTCCTCCTCCTTTTTTCTCTTCCTCCCTCTCAACTTTCCCTACATACATCCAAATATACACCTTAAAAATTTCACTTCTCTGGATGGCCTGTTCTCTTCCCCACCGTGACCCTCTCCCCCCACCCCCCAAGTCCCAGGCTTTGTTTTTGAGAAGCGTTGGGAAACTCTGAAGGCACAAACCTCTGTCATTGTGGCGGTGGGGTCCAGGACGGCCGTAAATGTCACCAAGGTGTCAGCCCTTTACATCATAACTGCAGTTCGTTCCTCTGCATTGACAGTGATGTTTATACCAGGCAAGGATTAGAATGGGCATATTTCCAGATCTTAATTACATCAGGCATAAGGATGAGCAACAGCGTTTTTCTTTGGGGGAGAGGAAGGGAGGAGGGAGAAAGACGGGCGAGAGTAATGCTGAATTTGGCCATCTAGAGCCTCATGTGTCCCCGTTTATCAAGAGATAATAGGATTAAGCTAAGCTTTGGGACTTCTCTGGCTAATGCTGCCTTCAGCAGGGGTCTAATAAGGATAGATATAATTGGGTAAATGGCGAATAAGAATGAAAAAGTACAGAGTATAAGCACAATGCTTAGGAATAAATAATGACAAATTGGATTTTGTCCAATCTCTGCAGACTTGGTTAGAATCTGGCATCCCACACTGAATTATAAGGGGCAACGTCTATGTTTCTTCTTGCCTAACTTGTCTCTGTTCATTGCAAATATCAGAAAGTATCCTCTCCAGTTTAACTGGGGTCTATCAGCATTGCTCATTTGAAATCAAGTAGGAACTGTTAAGGAACACTCAAATCGGGTTAAAGAAACAGAGTAAATTAAGTGCCTAAAAACAAATGTGACACAAATTAGAGTTTGTTTCTTTGACCCTTATCCATTTGCGGAATTTACCCCATTAACAGCCAGAAATTTATTTTCACTTTCTTCACCTCTCTAAGAGGAAAGCAAACATATAACATAGCCCCAAAGGAGTAATTAATTAGATCATTTGCTGACATGGATTTGAATAGTTTATTTAAATACAATTCTGTTATTTATTTATTTTACAACATTATGCGGGAGGTTGAAACTCCTGTTCTAATTTGCACTTAGCAAGGATCTCTGGAAAAATATCACAGTGAAGGAAATAAACAAAGAGCCAGTGATCAAAGGGCCACATTCAGAAATGCATAAAAGAATTTCACCAGGATGAGTGTTTCAGTGATTAAAAAATAAGGGATTGGTTGAGTTGGGGGGCGGAGGGGAGATAATAAGACTATTTGTTTTGTATTCCCGTGGGCATATTTTAACAAATATAATGAGTTCATTGATAAGCTGCTCTATAAAACGGTAAGGGAAATTTTAAAAGTAAAAGATGCCAGTGTAGGTAAGAATGGTATAATGAATATGCAGATTATCCCAACAAATGAAGACTGCTTTTGAAAGTAGACAGTGAAAAATTCATGAACTCAGAACCAAGTTTAAAAAAAAAAACATAACCATGCAACCCCACAAATAAAAGTTGTAAATTTTTCCCAGAAAAAAATGAAAGGTTCTTCAAGTTTAATTTCAAAAGTTGGGAGTGAAAGTAGGAAATTAGTTCACCAAAGATGAATATTGACTCTATTCTAAAATTAGGTAAGGGTTTGGGAAAAAAAAAAAAAGTTGAGATGTTAGGATAGATATTCATATTCAATCCCTTTAGATAAGTAAATGGCCTGATGACTGCTTGTGGGTATGATTTAAAAGTTTTCATTCAGTGGGCATTTAGGGAAATCCCTGACTATGCAGCCACCTATGCACCTTCATGCCTCCAGCTTATGGGGTTGTAATACTCTGATTGTTACAGTATAGAACTCAGAAAAATTCCTCCCCCATGGTGTTGTCATAGAGAGTTTGAAGAGGAGCACAACTGAAGAGCAATGAAAATACTGAGATGGCATTTCAGAAAGGAAGGAACTAGTAAATAAACTCTGAAATTCATAATTCTTAGAGCTCTGAGGAGCAGAGAATACTCCACCCACCCCTCCCCTCAAAGCCTCCTTTCCCTTTTCTCTGTCCTACTTCAAGTTCTCCTCCTACACGTGCCCCTGCCCTGTCCCCACCATACCACTCTTGCCACTCTGGCCCTCATGTCTCCCTGGATACACCTTTTCTCTCTTCACCTTGGCCCAGTCATTTTTCTTTCCCCCTTTTACTGGTTCTCTTTTTTGCACACAGTTAAAACTCAAGACTTGTTCTGGTATTAGTTGAAAATGTTCAAATACAGCAGTCGTGTAACTGAGTTAAAACATTTTCATCCATGTGCCAGCCATTTTGAAAGAAGGTAGTCAGAGAGTCTTAATTTTTAAGAAAAAATAGAGGGTTCGATGCCAATGTTTCTTTTGTGATCTTGTGGAAGGCAAAGGAGGACCTGAGGTAGAGAAATCTGCCCAGAGAGTTTTTGTTGACTATATAGTCTTTATATTTTATTTTTATATTTTAACAATAAAAATTTGGAGGGTAAATGACCAATGTAGGCTAAAATAGAATATTAACGTATGCAAAGTAGATGAGACTTTGGTGTAATTTAGAAACAAGCTAATGGAACAATGACTCCATCATTAAGTGACTCGGCTAAGAAGCATTCTGGTTGTGAATCCTATGGGGTAGTTGGGCCTCCTTGGAGCCCGAGCCATTATTGGTATGCTTATCCTCCCCTGTGGGTTTGGCTTGGTTTTGTTTGGACAGAAAACCAAGGATAATATTTAACTACAACCACACATTCACAGAGTTATCACCTTTATTGTCTTGAGCCAAAGAACCACCAAATGCAGCTGACCTCTCCCACAGCAATAAAATGAACAGGGACCCAGGTTTCGTCAAGTTCCCTGGAGAAAGTCGGTAGGATTCACGCCAGTGCACAAAATGGCCTCAACACAGCAGCCACTTAACCTGATGGTAGATGATGAGGAATCATGGTGTAAGGTGAACAATCATGCCACAGGGACTTACGTACCTTCTACAGGATTGTGAAATTGCTAATGGGAGCAGGTTGTGACCTCACATGCTTGTCACCAGGACACTGAATGAACCAACCACCTCTCTTGAACAGCTCTCAGCCTACATGCACATGTTCCTCTTCTCCATCAAAAGTCAGCTATCCCTGACCTTCTCCTACACCGTGAGAACTCTGCAGGGTATTTTTCACCCGAAATGCCCTTTCCCCCATGTGTGCCCCCAGTAGTTAGCCCCTTAAAAAGGTTTTATGTTTCTGCCACTTTATATGGTTTTCCAAATCCCACTAGGTAATTCCATGGTATATGTTCATTCAATAAACATTTATTAAATGCCTACTGTCTGCCAGATACTGTTTCTAGTTGCCCAGAAGTGCAAGAGCGAATGCCACAGACAAGTTCTGCCTTCATGGAACTTATATTTAGATAAGAAGTGTTAAGACATTGTTGGAAGGCAATAAATTCTATGAAGAAAAAGAAAGCAAGGAAGGAATATGGGAATTATCATGGATGGTGTGGTCACAGTTGTGAATAAAGACAGTGCGGGGAGAATTTAGTAAGTAGGTAATAAGCCGAGGAGGGGTGGGCTGTCATCTGTCTGTTCCCACAGACTAGGTTAGTGTCTGGCCCACAGTTAGCAGTCTCTAAATATTTGGTACAGGAGTGGTAATCTGTATTTGCCCAGTCCTTTCTCTTCCTTTGGAATATTACTTCACGAAAAGGAGGAGGTACTGATTCTGTCTTCCAAAGTGTGTTTTACAGAATGTGGCTGACAGGAAACACTGGGCAGTTGCCCAATGCCTGATCTAAAGTAAAGGGAAGAAGTACGGATGGGTAAGAATAGTAACACAGGCCTAGGGACTCCTCACACCAATGCTTTTATAAAACTTAGTCCTGCTCATTTGTGATTATGTGTAGGGAAATGGGTAATACTTAGGGGATTTGGATTTCAAAGCAATCACCCAGATCTGTTTCGGCTTGTCCCTAGGTTAAAATACCTGGTCAGTCAACCATGGTTAGCAGAAGTGGACATCATTAATAAAATAGTGTAGACTGATAAAAACAGTCTCATTCTAGAGATCTTTACTGAAGTACCAGCCTGTCATACGGCTATAACTGAGAGAAATACATGTAGTCCACCACTGTTGAATTGTAGAGCGGGACCCATCGGGGACAAGAGAGGTGTTGCCAATGTGGCACCCTTCATGGACATCGTTTCAATTTTTCCCTGACCCAGTGCAGAGGGAGGAGTCCCAGTTCACCTGGGGCTTGAGTCATCTTTATTAAAAGGAAAGAACTGTTTAATATAAGGATGGAAACTCCTGCCTTTGATAAATTGAACTGATTCATTTATAGGGTTAGTAAATAGTTCCGTTTGGGAGGCAAAGAGGCATAAATGTACAACTAGAAAATAAAATCCAGAGACCCACCAGTTCTCTCATGGATAGACAGTGTTTCCTTGATGGGTGAGTGATAAGAATCTCTTATGGATTCCTCATGTGCTTAGCCTCATCTTTGTGTAAAATTCTGCAGCATTCCAAATTATCACCAAGAATCCATCTTCCTGAAGATGAGACACCAGGAGCAACGGAGATTGGCTAAACAGGAGATGTTTTGAATGAAATGCATAGTTTAATCACATTCTACTTTCAGAAAACTACTTCATTTAAGTCGGTGCTTGCCTGGGGTAATAATTTATGCTCCACACTTGAGTAATCACCAGGAAGATTGCTCGGAACCCATCCCATCACAAACATAGCCACCAATATTCATGGCCTAAAGTAAACTTTTGAAAACTTTGGATCTACATAATCTCAGCAAAATTCAAACCTCTGCATTTGTCAGTCTCCCCTCTTCCACAATTTTCAGAGAGAATAATTCCATTTTTTATACTTTGTATTTGTAAAATACATCTGAAAGTAAAGTTTGTCATCTTTTCTCCTAATTGACAAATTTTTAAAGGTAGTACTTTTGAACATTAAAAATGCCCAGTTTTCTAGATATATTTTTTTCTCATGAAAATTGAAATCGATGAAAGGTCAACAAAGATTATGTCTTTTTCAGTTTGAATTTTTTTCACACAACCTCCTCAGCCTGGCTCTCTCCATATTAGAATTTATCCAGATCCATGAAGCACACTTGGATTCCTGTTTGTTCTCAACTCTGTTTTTTCTACTCCAAGGAGGGTTGTCACGTACGGGTGTGCAGGTTATGTACTGAACCTAGGGAGTCATAGTGTGTGAGTCCTGGTGGCAGCCAATGCGTCCTGTGTTCTTGCTTTTTATGAGCAGGAGACCATGTCAGGCAGTATGGGGGGATAGGCAGCCGGAAAAGAGACCTTGGTCGGGCTCTGGAAAGCAACTCCAGACAGAGCAATCAGGCCTGTCTATACGGTTGTCCAGGTCCTACAACATATAATAACGTACCATCTTTTACTTGAGGAAAGAACAATTTTTTTCTAATTCTCACCAAGGCTTGTATAAACTGACTGCTGCTCTGGTGTAGAGGCAAGTCATGTAGGAAAATAGAAAGTTGAATGGCTGCCCATTGTGAGTAGCATTTCCACGTTGTTCCAAAATTCCTCCCAGCCTCCTCAGCTTTCTCTCCCTTTTTCCTCAGCGAATCTCAACCCCAAGCATGCCTTCCTCTCTCAGCTACCACTACACTACCATTAAGACTTGCAAAAGTACTCTGTTACTAAATTACCACAGAAACTAACAGTGCTTAGTCAAACATGTAGTCCCATCACTTAATTAAGCAGTGGCAGTTCTGGACTAATAGGAAGGAGACTAAATTTGGTTAGGACACTAGGCTCAGGATTCACTAACTCTCACTGCACTCAATGCCCGTTCTATAATACAGAAGGAAAATAATTGTCTCTCAGGTCTTCCATTCTGAAACTCCCAAGTTGTCTTGCTTGACTAGATGCTTACATTGACTAGTTAATTCAGTCAGAGTACATTCTAGCAACCCACAGGCCTGGGTTCCAGCATGCCTGGGAGCCTGGCAGAGTTTCAGCAGACATGACTCCTACTCAAATGGGCCTCTAGATTCCCACTTCTACAGTATAATTTTTCTTCACCTAACCTTTAAACTTTCAAGGTATTAGTTACCTCATCAATCCAGACCAAACTCAGACATTTCACTAAAAGGAATAGAGACAAAAAATATCACTTTCCTGATACTGTTCAGCAATTTTCGAGCTACTTTGGCCTCCTATTGGGAGGCTTCATGCTTGGTTTGTTTATGCTCTCAGATGAAGCCTCAGTGTGTTTTGAGGTGTTTATTCCAGTGGTTAAATTTGAAGAGGTGAAGAAAAGTCAAATTCTCCCCATATTGCCTAGGAGGAGTCTAAAATAATTGGTACACACTGAAAAATTTCTTACATCTGAGGAAGGAGGAGAAGGTTCCATTTGTTCAGAACAGCAGAGTTTTCCAGTTTTCTGGGCCAGAGAAAATAAAGAATAAATTTACCGTTTTTCCCCCCAAACATAAAGGTGCTAATTTTTTTTCTTAGAATGCATAGCATATATTATTTTGTAATGTAATTGCTTGCTTAAATTTTTATTTCTTATTTCTTCATTCCCTTAACTGAGTCCCAGATATAATAGTTAAATTAGTGGATCATCTTTCTGAAATTATAAATTTTAATTATAATTATTTGATAAGCATTTCAGACATACTCACTCATATATCACATAAAATCAGAAGTAAGTATGTATATCAATAGCAGTTTAATCCCAAATGGAGGCTTTATTTAAACTATCAAGGACTTGATTACAGGAGCTTCGAGATTAGAAATGAGATTTACAAGTGGCTAGAGGGAAATATTTAAATATCTTTGCTAGAGCAAATTATAGTCATTTTTTAAAAAGACTTAAAACATGGGGTGCCTGGGTGGCTCAGTTGTTAAGCGTCTGCCTTATGCTCAGGTCATGATCCCAGGGTCCTGGGATTGAGCCCTGCATCTGGCTCCCTGCTCAGCAGGAGGCCTGCTTCTCCCTCTCCCACTCCCCCTGCTTGTGTTCCCTCTCTCACTCTGTCTCTCTCTGTCAAAAAAATAAAAACAAAATCTTTAAAAAAATAAATACATAAAAGACTTAAATATGAGTGAACTGAGAATTTCAGTTCTAAGATATCCTATTACTGAATTACAATTTTTTTTTGTCATCACCTGTTTAGTTGTTTAGAAAACAGCTTGACCAGAATCAAAGAACATCTCTTTCCCATTTTATAGCTAGTAAAGTATGCCTTTTGTGGAAAAGTGAGTGCTAAGGAATTTCCTGTTGGAAATTCCACATTAAACTTAAGGCAAGACTTGTACCAAAAGAACCAAAGAAGTTTCACTTCTAAATATCTTAAGCTTCAAAACAATGCTCCTGAGTTAACCATGGAGTATTAAATAATAGCCCCTGATACAGCGGCATTTGTCTTGTATTTAAGGGTCTGTGTAATCTGGCTCCTACCAAAGGTTTTTCACCCCAAAACAAAGTAGGATTCCCCCAGTCCCAGCATTTCCCATCACCCTTTTGCTACTTAGTTTCCCATAGCATTTACGGGCATGTGACAGACTGTATGATTATTAGACTTCTGATGTTGCTCATCATCCATATCTCCCTTTCCAACTAGAGCTGAGGCCTACCTGTTCTCTTGTATTGTTGTATCTCCTGTGTGTGCAAGTATATGTTTGTTGAGTGAATAAATTTAGTTTAAAAACATAATATAATTATTAGGCATTCACTATATCTAAGGCACTGTAAGGTGATACAAGAGTTATGAAGTAGAGATTCAGGTTACCTAGAAGAAAGAACAATAATTCCAACACAAAGGAAAATAAGAAAAATACCATAAGAAGGGTCCAGTCTAAACGTCCTGTGTATCAGAGAAGAGAGAGCTTGTGTAGCTGAAGTGGACCCTAATGGAAGAAGATAGTACTTCCAAAGGGACTGTCACAGCTGGGCAGGGAGAGCTTTTGCTTTGAGGTAACAAAGGAAGATATTCCAGGGATGAACAAATCTGGGCCACACAGAGAGATAGGAATGTTGTTTGTGTCCAGGAAGTAACGTTGAAGAGAGCCTTGGCTTCTGTGTGGAGTAGTGGGTTAGAAGGTGATGAAAAAGAGGCTGGGACTCTCTTGTTCAGTGTCCCAGGTCAGCTTGGAGAGTGAACAATGATTACACAATGGGGAGGCAGTGGAGATCTCTAAGGAGTGATGTGATAAGGGCTGGGCTTCCACAAAATTAACCTGGTTGTCATGTATATGGTGGGTCAGTGGGTCAGAGGAGAAACAACAAAGCCCAATTAAGAGTCAATTGTTATTTCTTAGAACAGAGGGGCTGTGGCCTGGAAAGGAAAAGTGGAAATAACCATAAGAACTTGGGAAAATAAGGGATGGGAGGGACTTCAGAAGAAACGGACAGCTTCCAGCTGACAGAGCTGGAGGAACGTGTTGTCATTCCTCTCTTATCTTACTTCCAGGAAAGTTAAGAAGGACATCTTGATTTGGAGTGTGGGATGGTTCATTTATGTAAGGACATGAGATTAAGATGTTCCCAGGCTGTCAAGGCTTTTATGAAATGTGAGACAGGCCCTGGAGAGAGGGGTAGAAGCTAGAGGTGGGGACTCAGCTATCAGGTGCATGGAGGAGACTGGTGAGTTGTCAGTGGACTGCCATAGCTGACAAAGAAGCAGGGAAGGGGCCAGGTAGATTCCCCAGAGATGAAGGTGTGGAGGTGGAGAGAAGAAAGCTCCAGAGAAAAGGGCCCCGGGGTGGAACTGGAAAGCAGAAACCACCATGTGGGTAGAGAAAGTTTGGATGTTCAAGAGACTCCGTACTGCCAAGACAGTGAAAACGATGAAAAGGAAGAAAAGGAATTCCAGTATTCAATTTTATTGGTCACCAGTTGCAGAATAGTGGGTATCTAGAATGGCAGAAGTAAACTCAAATGATAAGCAATTAAGGAGAAAATGGACGCAAGCAAGTGGAAATACAAAATACAGGTCATTTTTTCCATGAAATGTTATACTCCAAGAAAAGAGAAAAATAAAATGACACTAGAATAGAAAAAAGAATTTTTGACCGGAGGAGAGAAGCCTATCACTAGATCCAAAACAATCAGTCATCTGTTACAAAAAGCTCTTCCATTTTGTTTTGCCAACAAAGGTTGGGAAGTGGTAGGACAAGGATCTTATCTGCCTTTGAAAGGAGAGAGCCAGGATACTAAGCTGGAGAAGTGATACACAAGGCCATTCATTCATTCAGCAAGTCATGCCCAGCATAGGTTGTATGCCAGGCATCGTGCTAATGGCTGGTAATTCAGTGACGAACAAGAAAGACTCTGCCCAGACTGGGCTTACATTCTAGGAGACCCAAAGAACACACACATGGGCGTGCACACAACAAACTGACACACTGTGTCAGTGCTAGGAAGGAAAGAAGGGGCTGAAATAGGGGCTCAGAGGGGAAAACGTCTTCAGACAAGGTGATCTCACCTCCCTGAAAAAGTGACTTTTATGTCAAGAACCGAAGGCTAAGTAGACCCAGAAGGCCCTGAGGTAGGCAGAGTGAATTGTAAGAGAGAAGGAGCATAAAAAATAGCCCCCACCTAAAGAGATATGGGCCATTGGGGAAACTGAAGGGAACTGAGCATGGCTATAGGCTAGTGGAAAAGCAGGGATGGGAGAGGCACAAGCTATATTTGGAGAGGGGGATGGGTCGCTGTGGGCCTTACTTGGAACCAACATGTCTTTGGGTTTTATGTTAAGTACGATAGAAAGCCCTGAAAATGTTTTCAAACAGTGTCGTGACATCTGGTTTATGTTTTAGGAAGATCATTCTTTTGTCTATAAGGAGAGCAGGTTGTAGAGGAGAAAAAGAAGAGTAGAATACAAAGAAAGGAGTTGGGAGGCTCTTGTAGGCACCCCCAAGAGAGGGAATGGTGAGCTGAACTACGGCAAGACGGTATGGATAGTGAAAAGAGAAGTGACTCAAGATGATCTTGACAAGTAAAAGTAATACAAATTGCTGGTCATTGGCCTTGGGAGGGCAAGAGAAGAGAGTTGAGTGGGCTCTGAACCTTGAATAACTGGGCAAATGGTGGTTCTTTTCACTCCGTGGAAGAGGACGAGAAGGAGGGCAGCGTTGCTGTTACGGGGGTCCAAAAAGCCATGTGACAACCACTTTGGGAGAGAGTTCTGTCTCCTTACAAAACAAAACATTCTCTTACCATACAACCCAGACATCGCACTCATTGGTATTTACCCAAATGAGTTGAAAGCTCACGTACACACTGAAACCTGCACAGGGATATTTATTCCTAACTTCCGAAACTTGAAAGCCACCAAGATGACTCTGAGTAGGTGAATGGATAAATAAGCTGTGGTACATCCAAACAGTAGAATATTATTTAGCACTAAAAAATAATGGCCTGTGAGCTATAAAAAGACAGGGAGGCATCTTAAATGCATGTTAAGTGAAAGACGCCAGTTTGAGAAGGCTACCTGCTGTCTGATTCTGACTATGTGACATTCCAGAAAAGGCAAAGTTACAGAGATAATGAAAAGATAATGGGTGTCAGTGGTTGAAGTGGTGGGGGTAAACATGAATAGGTGGAACACGGGATGTTTAGGGCAATGGAATGACCCTATATGAAAATATACTGGGAGAAATGTCATTATCACATTCACCCAACCCTTTGGAATATACAGTGCCAAGAGAGAGACCTAAAATAAACTACGTGCAATGTGTGATTACGATGTGTCATTGTAGGTTTACCAGTTGCAACCAATGTACCACTTTGGTGATGGATACTGTTAATGGGAGAGGCTGTGCACGTTGGTGGAGAGAGGGGGTATATGGGAAATCTCTTTTCCTTTCAATTTTTGGGGAACCTAAAATTCTTCTAGAAATAAAGTCTGTTTAAAAACAAAACAAAACAACAAAACAAGAAAGGATCACTGGAAATATGTTAAGTCTGAGGGGAGTTGAGACATCCAAATGGAGATTGTTAGAAAGGCAGTGAGATAAGACTGGAGATCAGCGGAGTGTTGTGGTCTAGAGAGATACATTTAAGAGAGGTTGATATAAAGAGGAGATTCAAAACCATGGAAATGAATGGGAAGACTCAAGAGAGATGAGCAGAGGTATAGGACCAGGTCATGTCACACTCCAGACTAGTGGCCATGGAGAGAAGACTCTGGGCAGGATCTGAGAGAGAATTGCATTAGGAGGAAAACCAACACAAGAATGATAATGTAGATCTCTTACTCTAAATTCAGAATTCCTTGCTCTAAGAGCTTTTGGGTGGCTTGGTCGGTTAAGCGTCTTCCTTCAGCTCAGGTCATGATTCCAGAGTCCTGGGATTAAGCCCCACATCGTGCTCCCTGCTCAGCGGGAAGCCTGCTTCTCTCTCTCCCTCTGCCTCTGCCCCTCCTCACTGCTTGACCTTTCTTTCTCTCTCTGTAATGAATAAATAAAATCTTTAAAAAAAAAAAATTCCTTGCTCTAAATCCTGTCCATCCACTTGCTTCATCCCACAACCTAGGAACTAAAATATATGACTATATTTTCAACTTCACTCAGAATTCTTCCTGCCAACACTTACTTGAATTTTTAGGTTAGCAGTGCCCATTGTGTGGCTTGGAGTATTATTGGATCACCACCTTTGGAAATCCTCAGTGGATTTGGTGGGTTGCAACTCACAGGTTGTCTTTCTTTCTCTCTCTGTGTCTTCTCGTCATACTCTCTCCTCCCCCACAGCATCCAACATGGTCTCAAAGTCTATTTCCAAGGATGTCATAGACCCGATGCTGCTATCCTAGGGCCTTCAGGTTAGTCTAAGAGGGAGGCTGTTTGGTTCCTAGCAAATTCCTCACAATCTGGCTTTGGGGACCTAGGCAACTCAGAATGAACACATACATCAGGTAGGGGATATTACTTTTGGCAGACTACATTTAAAAATAGAGATAACATTTTCTCGAATGGGGTCACCGCATTCCTAGAACTGCCTTGGGGTCTTATGGGGTTTTTCTAAGCCAGGCTGTTTGTCCTATAGATGGGAATATTTGTTCCCTTTTTTAAAAGCCTATACATTGGATGTCACCCTGGGCTGGAAAGCCAAGTGGAAAGCTTCCCTGCTGTCTCCCTGGCACAGTTATAGGTGTGCATGGAGCTGGCAGAACTGGAGAAACGTCTTTAGTTTTAGTTTACATTCTCACCCATTGGTACTGTGTGTTGGAGAAGTGCTTTCCATATTGAGACTCCGTATGAGAGTGTGAAACACCAGCATGTGCAGGGAGTGGGAATATGGGCAGGGCTTCTGCTGTTCTTTTAAAAGATGCTCACATTACAAAGTAGGCAAGCTTAAAATTGCACCCATTCTGCCTGATTGCTGGAGTCGTAAACCCTTAATCTGCTTTGGAGGTGACAGTAAAGCTGCTAAATGTGCCTTTGAATAGCCTTGTGATATTTAGTGTCAAGGAGAGATTTTTTTTTTATTGAGGTATAATTATCATATAACATATTCCTTTCAGGGGTGCAGAATTGTCATTTGATACTTGTATACACAACAAAGCGATCACCACCATAAGCCTATTTGACATCACCATACAAAGTTACAAAACACATCTTTTTTTCTTGTATCCAAAACCTTCAGGATTTGTTCTCTTGGCAACTTCAAAGTATGCCCTACAATGCCCTACAGTCAGTAACTGTAGTCCCGGTGCTGTATGTTACATCCCCGAGAATTACTTATTTTATAATTGAAAGTTTATACCTCTTGACCCCTTCACAAGTTTCCCCCAACCCCCAACTCCCTTCCCTTCAGCCACTACCACTCTCTTCTCTGGATTTGTGTGTTTGGTTTGGTTTTGTGTTTTAGATGCCCCATATAAGCAAAATCATATGGTGTTTGTCTTTCTGTCTGACTTATTTCACTTAGCATAATGCCCTCAAAAGCCATCCGTGTTATTGCAAATGGTAGAATTTCCTTCTTTTTTATGGCTGAGTAGTACTCTACTGTGTGTGAGTACACACGCACACACACATGCACATGTATCGTATCTTCTTTACCCATTCATCCATTGTTAGATGCTAAGGTTGTTTCCATATCTTGGCTATCGTTAACAATGCTGCAGTGAGCATAGGTATACCTGTATCTTTTCAAATTAGTGTTTTGATTTTCTTTGGATAAATGCCCAGCAGTGGAATGGCTAGATCCTATGACACTTCTATTTTTAATTTTTTGAGGAGCCTCCATACTGTTTTCCATAATGGCTGCACCAGTTTACACTCCCACCAGCAGTGTGTGAGGGTTCTCTTTTCTCCACATCCTGGCCAACACTTGTAATTTCTTGCCTTACTGATAATAGCCATTCTAACACATAGCGAGGTGATGATTATGATTTTGATTTGCATTTCTCTGATGATTAAGGATATTAAGGATCTTTTAATGTGTCTGTTGACCATCTGTTGTCCTCTTTAGAGAGTGTCTGCCCAAAGATCTTCTGCCCATTTTTTGATCAGATTGTTTGGGTTTGTTTTTGCTGTTGCTGTTTTGTTGTTTGCTCATTTGTTGCTATTGAGTTGGATGAGTTCTTTACATATTTTGGATATTCATACTTCATGTCTCCCATTCAGTAGGTTGCTTTTTCATTTGACTGATGGTTTCCTTTGCTGTGCAGAAGTTTTGTAGTTTGATACAGTCCCATTTGTTTATTTTTGGTTTTGTTGCCTTTGCCTTTAGAGATAGATTTAAAAAATCATTGTCAAGACTGGTATCAGGGAGCTGATGACCCATATTTTCCTCATGGAGTTTTACAGTTTCAGGTCCTACACTGAAGTCTCTAATCCATTTTGAGTTAATTTTTATGTATGCTGTAACCTAGTAGTCTAGTTTAATTCTTTTGTGTGTGGCTGTTCAACCTTTCCAGCACCATTTACTGAATAGACTTTGCTATCCACACTGTACATTCTTACTTCCTTTGTCCTAATTTAATTGACTATATATGCAAGGGTTTATGTGTGGGATCTCTTCTGTTCCATTGGCCTAAATATCTGTCTTTATGCCAATATCATATGGTTTTGATTATTATAGCTTTTTAATGTAGATGGAAATCAGAGAAGACGATGTCTCTGCTTTGATTTTCTTTCTCAAGCTAGTTTTATCTTTTGTGATTTTAAGCAAATTTTAGAATTGTTCTAGTTCTGTGAAAAAAATGCCTCTTTATGCTAATTAGGGTAAATAGAGTAGTAGATAGTTCATGTTTAGTGTATGGAAATGCAATAGATTTTTATATATTGATTTTGTACCCTGCAACTTCACTGAATGTGTTTATTAGTTTTAACAGAGTAGGAGTGAAATCTTTAAAGTTTTTTCATATATATATAATCATGTCATCTACAAATAGTGACAGTTTTAGTTCTTCCTTTCTAATTTTGGTGCCTGTACATTTGTACTTCTTCCATGTTACATTTTTGTTGTCATGTTTTATATCCTTTTATATTTTGTGTATTCCTTAACTAATTATTGTAGTTCTATATTTACTACTTTTGTACTTTAACCTTTACTAGCTTTTATAAGAGATTAATACAATACCTTTACATATATTTACCTTTATCATGACATTTATTTATACTTGCGTATGCTTTTTCTATTACTAGTACCCTTCCTCTTCAGTGTTAAGTTCTTTAATATATCTCATAAAGCCAGTTCACGTGATGAACTCCTTTAACTTTGGCTTGTCTGGAACTCATTATTTCTCCTTCAATTCTGAATTATAACCCTGTCACCTAGAGTTCTCAGTTGGTTGTTTGTCCCTTTCAGCACTTTGAATTTATCATGCCATCTTTTTCTGGCCTACAAAGTTTCTCCTCCAAAATCATCTAAAATTCTTATAGGGGTGTATTTGTACATAATAAATTATTTTCCCCTTGCTGTTTTTAACATTCTCTCTTTAACCTTTGGCATTTTAATTATGTGTCTTGGTGTTGATTTCTTTGGATTTATATTATTTGAGTCTCTATAGGTTTCTTGAGTCTGGATGTCTGTTTTCTTCCCCAGATTGGGAAATTTTTCAGCCATTATTTCCTCAAGTAAGTTTTCTGCCCCTTTCTCTCCGTTTCTGGGAACCTTGTGATGCAAATGTTACTCCACTTGATGTTGTCCTACTAGTCCCTTAAGCTATCTTCATTTCCACCTCTTTTTTTTTTCTTCTTCTTCTTCTTCTTGCTGCTCTGCTTAGGTAAGCTCTCTGCCCTGTCTCCAAGCTCAGTGATCTTTTCTTCTGTTCCATCTAGTCTGATAGTGAGCCCCTCTATGCATTTTTTCAGTTGAGTCATTGTATTCTTTAGCTCTGTAACTTCTTTTTGGTATCTTTTTTATTTGCTGTCTCTTTGTTGAAATTCTCAGTGTTTATCCATTCTTCTCCTAAGTTCAGTAAGTGTCTTTGTGGTCATTACTTTGAACTCTTTATCATGACTTTGAACTCTTGTTTCTGTTTCATTAAGGTTTTTTCCTGAGCTTTTATCTTGCTCTCTCTTTTGGAATATATTCTTCTGCCGCCTCATTTTGCTTGACTCTGTGTTCCTCCTCCCCATCTTGAGAGAATGGAATTGTATAGGAGATAAATTTATCATTCAGCCTTGCCCCAGCTCCTGATTGTCTCTCAACCTTTGAGATTATCTGGGCAGATTGGTTTATTCTTTATAGGTGCCAGTGTTGAGGGTGTGCCAAGACCTGTCAGTGTTCCAAAGGGAGGGATCTCAGTCAGCATCTAGTTTCAGGCTGACTGGAATGGAAGCCAGACCCTCAGGTCACAGTTTTTTAAGGATGCCAATATAGACAGTTCCATGGGACCACAATTGTAAACCCTGTTGGCATCCAGTCCAGGAGATCTGGAGGTATCTCCTGGGTGAAATTTGCAAAACTCCAGCGTTCCAGATATGTGTGTAAGCTCCTTTCTGGGATGTACTGGTGAGCTGTTGCAAGGCCTAGGAAGAGCACAAAGAAGGGATCTCCCAGTCTCTGTTCCCTGAAGGTTCCTCTGAAGCCTCTAGATGGGTGGCAAACCTGGAGCCTGTCTCCTCACGATGAAGCTCCAGGACAAGGATATAGGCCTTTATTGTGGGAAGATGGGGGTGAGTTTCAGTCTGCTGTGTGTACAGTGCCTTGGACATGGTAGCCTGCCAAGAACTATCTCTGTGATTGCTATAGCTTTGTGGGACTTCAGAATGCAAGGCCCCCAACCACAGAAGCAGGTAATCAAGGAGAGTTCCCTTTGTTGTCTGCACATGGCCACTTTTTTTTAGCAAGGCAGCTGGGGAGTGCAGGGGTGGTGTGTACACCTCGGCTTTAACAGGGTGAAGGAAGAACACAAGAACCACATGACGCACTGGGTCCAGCAGAGCAGTGAGAGAGAATGGGGGCAGGGCATGTTGGCTAGTTTCAGTGAGGCAGCAGGAGGTCGCATTAACTGCATATGCCTGCTGGTGTTAGTAAGGTAGAAGGAGAGTGCAAATATGGTGCCCACCAACATTTTCATCCCAGAGACTCCCACCAGGCCCCCTCCCCTCCGGCAGAAGCTTTAGGGTTAGCAAATGGATCTTCTTCAGACATAGTCTAAGCACGTATCAAATAGCTGCTTTTGCCCTGAGCCTCGGCGTAAATGAGTCTGCACATGAGTCCTTTAGGAAAAGTACTTTTGGGTCTTGAGAATGTAAGCTCCATTGTTTTTCAAGGTAGATATTTTGTGGGCTGTCTCTCAGGCTCAGATCCTAAGAGTTGGGGTGCCTGTTGTGGGGCATAAGCCCCTCAGTCCTCAGGAAGAAGCTCTTATTTTGTGAGATCCCTTCTGGTTGGGGGCCACTGCACTGGGAGAGTCTCTGCCTCTCCTACCCATCTCAGTGTCCATTTTCTCTTTTGTTGTGGAGGAGCTGTTTGGCTGGTTTTCAGATCTTTTTCAGCTCCATATGTAGCTATAGATCCAGTATATATAGCACTGAATTCAGGATCTTCCTATGCTGTCCTCTTGGGCATTCTGTACCCCAGAGGGTTTTGTTGTATTTTTCTTCCATAGTTATCTGATGTACATTAAAGAAGGTGACTAGGATTGGATTTTATTTATTTGATTTTTAGTGGAATTAAATTTAAAATTAACAGACTGAATACACATCATCTATATGTAATTTTACTCTTTTGAAATGACTGTTTTATCACACTTTCGATTTCCATGACACCAAACTTCATACTAACACACAACAAATAGTAATTATAGTAAAAAATATAGGAATATGCCTTTATCAGAAGGAATTTTGATAAAATCCTGTGGCTGAGATTGATCTCATTGAAAGCAAAGACTGTGTCAATGAAGAAAGTGTTATATATTTTATTTTTAAAAGAATAGCAAAATTATTAATTAAAACTATATATTCCAAAAATGGAGAAAGAAAAACACATCAGCAAAAGCCTTGTTAATAAAATATAGCTTCTACTCCTTCACTTTAAAAGAACATCCACTTGTATTTTCATACTTAACAAATATGATCCATGATTACTCAAATTGGTCATGCTTAAATAAAACCCTTCTCTAATTCCTTAATAATTTTTTCTTTTAATCAAAAAACAATATTTTGTGTTCCATTTTGGCAGATGTGAATGCTGCTGTTTCAAGTGCAAGAAGAGTAACCTCCAGAACATATTATAAATTGGCTAGCCTCAGAATAGGGGAGATGATTAGATTGTCGAGTTTCCTGCTGAGTGGTACATGCTTGTTTTGTAATACTGTTTTATGAGTCAGAGATTCAAACAGAACATGTAGGTCCAATTCAATACCTCAGCATTGTTGATCTGCTTTTTATTGATTTTTCATCTGCTTAAATCTAGAGTTCTTGGTAGGTTTCGGGAACATTGTGGCCAGAGGTGGCAGTGGAGGAGCTTTAATTAGAAATGCATTGTTTTCACTGGAATATGGTGAGCTATTTTGTTGCTTTTTGGTTTGGCTTTACCATAATCACAAAGTAGGAACTTTCCCATCATGGAAAGAAGTTCTCTTTGTGTGGGCAAAGTCAGAGTAATAAGGCCTTATAGATTTTGTGTCTGAGCATCACCGAAGACAGTGACTTACCCTGTATACATTTGTTTCATGGACAGGTAAACAATCTCATATTAAATATGGAGACAGGTTGCCTATAAATTTTGAACCCATTATTTGCCTGATCAATTTCTCATAGCTTTTCTATTTTATATTACTAAATAATTACCTTATGACACTTGGAGAGAAAATTGCTAAACATTTTTATGCCATTTGAAATTACCATCTATAGCCCACTTATATTTCCTTTCTTTCCTTCCTTTTCATTGCCTCTGTTAATTTTTCTTCAGGATCCATTGAACAGTGTACAGTGACATTGTAAGTGGGTTGTACTTCTTCACATCAGTGCCTCGTTAATGCCGTTCATTAATCTAGAACCTTGAGCTTGTTCAGAGATGGTTAGATATTCCATATTTCCATAGAGTTTTGGGGAAGGGTGACAGCTTACTTACAGCTTCCCCAACCAGACCTCGTTGGTTGTCATGTCATTTTTAATACTGATAAAATGGGAGGGCATGCACATGAACTTGGAGTCTTTGAAGGCAGGAAGAGAGGCACAGTGGCACACACAGAACATACACAGTTCTTCTATCACCCGGCACTGTGCTGGAACAAATCAAGTCTTTTTGTATTTTTTTTACCTCCCTGTTTGCTTTGTGCACCTGGCGGAGAATGAATTCATGTCCAGGAGTGAGTTTCCCTCCTGGAGGGACTCAGATGCAGCTGCCAGGAGCAGCGCCACCAGACGTGGCAACCCCTAAGTATCTTTGTTCTGGGAGACCCATTAGCTGACCTAAAGTGCTGAACCCCGAGCCCACGGAGTGTAAATGTACTGCTTTCCTGCAATAGCAGTGGCATCTCCTCATCTGCTCTGCTGCTCTGTCTTTCAACTTTAGCACAGATTCCCTACCTCTTCCATGAGTTCAAGTATGAGATGCAAACAATTTTGGGAGCATTTTCTGGGACCTGGTGAAAATTAATGGGAAAAATCCTCCAAAATTCAAAGGAAAGTTGCTACAGGTAGAAAAGCAAATTCTTGGCTGTTTCTACAACCAGTCCTCTTTGCTGCATTTACTGTAAGAGATGAATATTTAAGGTGCTTTTTTATCTCCTTAGTTTAAGGAGGGATATACAGACAAGACTGATTCAGCATGGTATTAGGGCATAAGGGTAGAGTCAATGTGTCTGGATCCAAGACAAGGCTCTGTGAGTCCTTGATAGGGCAAGACCATGTACAGTCTCTAGACAATGTTGTCCTGTTGAATTTTCTGGATAATGAAACTTTTCTATTCTGTAGAGTCTAATATGCTCTAGCCAAATGTGGCTGTTGAATACTAAGAATGTAGCTGGTACAAAGGAGGAACTCAATTTCACAAATTTTCTTTCATATTAATTAATTTAAAGAGTCAAGTGTGGCCACTGGCTACCATATTAGTCAGTAGAGGTCTAACATCGTAACTGCAGAATTTTAAAAAACTTCTTTAAACAAATATCCTGAGTTATTCTTGTTCTCCTTCAAAGGGCAAGAGTGATAAACATACCTTTATTAGAACAACAATACTTCATTCTTTAATACTTTCTTCTTCTGAAGCCCATAAACATTGCTTGCAGGTGTAAATGGTGAAGCATATTAATCTGGCAGACAAAAGCATTGTCAGTATTGACATATTACCATATCTGGCTGAAAATGTGTCTGTGTGTGTATGTGAGTGTGATTTCTCTCTGCAGAGATACACACATATCCTAATGTGTGGTTTGTGTAAACCAAACAACCAAGTTGTTAACCAAAATTTTTTTCGCACGGCTTGATTGAAATTATGTAAGCCATGTGCTGTATTTTGCCAAAACTACTGGAAATGGGTCAGCTCGGCTGAAATTGGAGTTTTTCTTGGGGCTGTGTCAAGAAAGTCCTATAATCAAAGTGCTGTGCAAACATTCAAAGATGTTCACAGGCAGGGTGATAATCGTACTCACTTAGGGATCTATGCTGCCTTCAATACAGATGTGTAACCCCATTAACATTAATAGGACTTACGCTCACATATTGATGGAGAGTAAATCCCTAATTAGTAGTGAGAACTGTTATCACCCCCACTGTGATAATACCTCTGAAACATTTTAATGTCGTTGTGATAATAGGTGCATCTTTAATTTTTTTTAAACAATGCAAAAGTTGGCATACAATCAAGTATTAGATTTATGAACCTGTAACTACCACAGGTTAAAAAAAAATTTTTTTTTAAACTAATGGAGTCTGGCCCTGATTCTGGTAAGAGCGGGTAGAGGAAGAGTTTTTTCTTTTTATTAACTTAGGAGGACGTGAATGTTTCTGTCACGCTAAAAGAATAGTTGCTCGTTCTTTTTTCTACCCAGGATGGTAATTATTCTACGAAGATTTGTGGAAGTTTTCAGTGAAGGGCTAATACCTTAAGCAGTGGCCTTTCATCCCTTTTAGAATGTAATATGTAAATAGGATATTCATCGGACATGGTTTGGCTCCTCTTGGTAATGGAAGGGACAGGGATTGAAGCAGGGAGCTTCCTGTCCACAGCAACGCGTTATTGATGAGCTGGCATTTGCCCTGTGGCCCTCCCAGAGGATTGCTTACATCTATTACTCACACACATCGATTGGTTAATTTGATAATTCTATCACCAATCGGCTGGTGTCTGACCTTTCACCATGGCAATGATGGCAGGCTCTTCATTTTTACATTGCAGACCAGTTAGATTGACCTTTCTGAGGAGAATGTCAAGGTATCCCTTGATCTTAACCTGTCACTATGTTTTTTAGAACCACACTGTCCCTTAACCTTGATTTATGGTATTTCAGCACGTGGGGTATATATTTTGTTTGTTTTAAAAATTCCTCCTGAGCTGTGTTGATCTGAGGAAGGAGGCTTTACAGTGAAAGTTACATGCTTGCCACGTGAGTTTTGTGAGTTTTGTGCTCGGAGACCATCAGCTGCTCTGTTTTGGTTTCTCTTTGTTTGTTTGTTTGTTTCATTTGACAAGTCAGTTGACACTTTCTCTGGGAAACTCCTCATCACCGTTTCGGCGGCAAATTGAAATGGAAGCCTGATTTTTGTGGTGTTTCCTGAACTTGCTTTCTTTTACCCCCTCACAAATTGATAAAACTGGGAAAACCTCCCCAAAATGCCTTCCCCAAATCAGAGGAAGGTAACGTGGTAAAGTTCTGTTCGCATTCCTAGTTTTTCTTCTTTTTTTTTTTTTTTTTTTTTCCTCCCTGTTCCTAATTTATACTCTTGCCAGAGGGAAGAAATTGTCTTGTCTACGAGCTGTTCCTTGGGGAGCAATACAAGGGCATCACTGTGTGACTCTGAAACCGTAGATTTGCTTTTCAGTTCAACTGGATGCAGAATGAAAGGGAACTTTTTCACCGTTCTTTCCGTGTGTGTTTAGATACTCACACGTTGTTACATGGAGACACATGTATGCTTGTTCAGGCGTGCTCCATGTTACCTCAGCCTGCTGTGAGCGGAGAGATGGTATATAATTAAGGCTCTGTCATTATCTAGCTGAAAATAGAGGGAGGAGCTAGCCCCTTTGCTTCCCTGTGACTAAAAACCAGCCAAACCAATTTCACTAAAATTTAGTAAAATAAAAACTGTGCTCCCAGGATGAGAAGTTGCATGCCAAATTTCAGCCTGAAGCGAATTTAAATGGCTGAGTTATAAACCTTTCATAAAGGATGTTTTGTCACTCACTAAAGATAAAAAGGCTCCTTTTTTGAAAAGGAAATTATCTAGGCACATAGTCTTTAGCGGGGATTGTTGCCATTTATTTAAAGAAAACACAATTTTAAATGACTGGGTTTTTGAGGACTGAAAGCAGCAACTGTGTCTGAGCAGTAATTATGTTTCATAATTTTGTTTAGCAAGTATTACATATTATATGAATAGCATCATCGTAAAAATGATTAGCATTCATACTATGCAAAATTCTGCATATTAAGAGCTCCACAGTAGTGTCCTACATACAATACATTGTAATGGCTCCAAATTATGTTGTGTCAGTCAGAGCACTCCGTTCCTGTGGCCCGCCTTGGGGCCCCGCTCAGTGCCACAGCTAAGACCAGCCCTCTGCTTCCCCCGGAGCAGGAGGAGACCAGCCTCTTCCCACACAGCCTTAGAGAAACCCCACAAGCGGAAGTAACCATCTCATCCCTGATGTTTCTGTTTCTGTGTATTCTGCAAGCCTAGAAAAATAGCCCTTAGTCCAGCCCTGCCCCTTCGTCCAGGAGCCTGTGGTGCAGGGCCCTGAAACCACAAAGCAGATGACCCCTGGGGGATGATGGAGCTTGTTGACTGTGCTCTTTCCACCTTGACTCTTGTGTTTGAAACCTCAGTGCTTCAGAACATTTTCCCAGCTTGGGAATTAGGCCGTGCAGCTAGACCACTGAGGTTTCAGCCCAGAAGACCCACACAAGTCAGGAATGGGACCAGGCTGAGATCTGTGCCTACAGGGACCCGTATCTCGGGTCTGAAAGATGCGGAGTTTCAAGGGTCACGAACATACCCACGCAGTAAAGCTATTTTTAGTGCTACTGCTGTAGTTTAAAAACTTGAGTCATTCATTCTGTTTTCATAATTTGTTTTTCATGGTGAACAACATTCCTTATAAAGTAAAAAAAAAAAAATAATGTCATGGTGTGTGACCATCTACGTAGTAAAACTAACCTAGAAATTTAACTTCCCCAAAAAATTATTACCAAAAAAAATACTGTGTCTGGGCTTGATGTTTTGTTTTATTTTGTTTTGTTTTCCAGAATCAGACCTCAGAGACTTTAAATACTTTCTCTGTTTGATTGCATAAATGGGGCCCCAGGAAAGATAGAAAAGTACCTTTGAAAGCTGTTAGTACACTAACCTTCTTTTACAAATGTCCTCAAAATCCTGGAGGGTGAATTTCAAGCTTTGACCATTCTTAAAAACAAAGAGGGGGAGGATACCATAAGTCTAGACTCCAAATTTTCCCACAGTGCATAAAGGTACGTGTAGCTTCATTCCATCACTCAGCCAACTGGAAAAGAGCAGAATAGTTTGAGATCACTCAGAAGCAACAGCACAACTTAAGATCTGGTAAATCCTTAGTAACTCTGTCCCTGACGGCCCCACGAAGCTATGTTCGCATGTTTTTGATCTAAGTGTGCTTCTCGATTAACTTAAATCTGGCATTTGCTCATGGGGGAAGAGTGTTAACCAGGTGAAATGGAGCCCTTTTAATCTGTTATTGGTAAGGCACATCCACCCAATATTAGTAGCAATATTTGCAAGCCAGCCAGTGTCCCCCACGCTCAAACAGGCCCATCCTTCTGTTGTCTGCAGGCTTTCTCCTTTCTTTTCATTTCCTAGTACTTCCAACAGTTTTATCTCTGGCAGGCTTCTTCCACAGAGGCAGAAGAAGAATGCCCGTTCTCTGTTTCTTTTTCTCCTCTGCCCATGCCCAGTCTCTGTTTTCCTTGTCTTGGGGAGTCTGAATTAGAAGAAAGTGAAGAAGCGAGGGTTCATTGCATTTCTCTTATAGTCTCCCCATTGTCTCTGCCTTCCTCACTGTTTCTCATGAAACTGTCTCTTCAGCGTCACAAGAACAACGTAGAAGGCAAAAACAAAAAGGGTCCTACGTCCACGTGATTATTCTACAGAGAAAGAGAGTTTGAGGAAGGTGGCTAACAATTCGGTGGCCAGAAGTCACCTGAGCCATCCACAGCTCATCCATAGTCGGAGTTTAAGAAATACAATACCACCTAGGGGAGGTTTAGCTGAAAGTCTAGAAAGCAGGTGGGAGAAAAGACTATTAGAGTCCCAGGTAGAGGCAGTTTTAATGGAAGCTCAAGTATGTCTGCAAATTTCATGTAAGCTACATTTATTTTAGGTTTCTATGTTCTGAGAAGAGGATGCTGGTGTCAGGTGAGAACTTTCCCTGGTTTTCCACCTCCAATCAGTTGCAGCCTACCCATTCAGAGGTTGGCAGAGAGGAGCCAAGCACAGCTGCCATTTCACACGAGGGTGACCCAAATGATTGGGGCTAGTGGAAGGTATTAGTCTATGGGGTCCTTGTCTGAAACCAAGTTGTCATTTTCACTTCCACGGAGAGAAGAGTAGAGAGACTATGGTTTGACTCATAGAAATCCTATGCAGATTTCTTTAGGTGGGATTCTTGTCTGTCCTGTTTTCTCCATCAGCTTTTTAAAATCAAATCCATTTGTGAGCTCTGACTTTTCAAGACAAAACCATGTGGGATCATTGCAAGTAGAATTTGTTGGGTTGCTTTTTTGGTTTGATTTATAAAATATGATCTCCAAGCACATTTAAGTGGTCATCTAAACTAGGTTGAATGTAAGCCTTGAAAAGGGAAAGCTAGCAGGCCAGTGTTAAGAGGCAAGAGCTATCACCAGCTGCCCTACCCAAGAATACTAAACAGATAAATGAGAACGATGTGAATTATCTCACAGGATTAGAATATGCTTCCTTATTGATAAGAACAATTTATAAAATAAATAGTTTAGATGATATGTATTTTCAAAAATGTTGATGTTCAAAATGCTATCTTTCTCTTTATTTCAAGAGAAATTACTTTCATGATTCTACTATTTAATATTAACTACTAGAAGACATATCAATGTATAATTTTCTATCTCCTTAAAAATAAATTCTTACAGAACTGATGTAAATGGAAGGTAAACATCCCCCATCTGTTTATCCTCTGTATTAGGGACTATTTTAATGAAGATTTGCTTTACATGGAGAAACAAAAAGTGAAACAGAGTGAATCTGTAGATGAAAGTTAATGGTAAAAGGAACACTATCCCTGTTAATAGTGCAGCATGAAAGGTCAGCTCAGTAATATGTATTTTGCATAATATGTAAATAACTTGATTTATTGTCAATGAAGGGCAATAGTATTAAAAGGTGAATTTGAAATCCAAGGCCATTCCTTTCCTTAAAAGATAGCTTTTTCTTAAAATGTAATAATATGTCCTAGGAAACATTGACAACTCTCCTTTACAACAACAACAAAAGAGCACACAGCAACCTCCTTGTCAACATTCTCTCCTTTTCCCTCTCACCAGGATTTTTGAATGTAATCTTTCAGATTTCTGTTTCTTTTTTCACATTGGTCTCCTCCCTGGAATCCATGTTTCCTTAGGCTCAGAGAGCGTCTGCTGGGTCTAGATTTCAGGTTCATGACTAGGGTGTTAACAGTCCTGAGCCTTTTCTGACCCTCAGGAGCCTGCGTAGCCCACAGCAGCTCGACAGGGAACAGCACACTCTCCTAAGCCCTTATTTAAGGGATCTGGGTGTCGATTTCTGATTTCTGTGTTGGACTTTGATGTGTTTGGTGTCACAGTCTCTAGAATTTGCAAGTCCCAAAACAGGGAGGTAACTGCCCTGGGAACTTTCTGTGAAGCACACTTATATATTAAATAATAAGTGAATCATTATTCAGGGAAAGGACCAAGTGAGTAAACCCTCTAATGAGCAGCAGTATCATTATTTCATCTAATTCATCCAATTGTTCCCCATCCAAAAATTAATTTCAGGCCATGAGGGTAATATAAGAAAATAAAATACTATTTATAGGTTCCCAAATCTGTACTGGCATTAAAAATTATCTTTGCACCACAAGTTCAATAGACTAAAAAGTCTATTAAATTAAAGGCAACTGGCAGATGGGGGTAGTGGGAATACTGGGGTGATACTCCCCCAAAGCACCTCTTTGTGTTTTTCTTTTGCTTTCTTTCTATCTGTGTCTTACTCTAGTTCAAATGCACCCCCCTCTTTTTTTTTTTTTTTTTTTTTAACACTTTGGCTTTCTCCTCCCCTTTTATTCTTTACCTTTTTCAGTGAAGGATCTTTACCTTCTGTCAGATCCTTGGCATTCAAATCTAGCTTTGCTAATCTCCAGTCCAAAACAGAATTCTTGTCCTGCCCCTGCTATAGAGAACTCTGTTCTGACCAGACTTCTCCCTGTTGAAGACAACTCAGTTCACTTCTAAAGTCGTTTAATTTCATCTTTGATTTCGTACGTTTTCTTTCTCTCTCCAAAGATGATTGCAAAGCCAAATTCTGTCCTTGTTTTCCAGATCACTCCCTAAAAATAGACTCTCTGTCTATACCTCTTCTTATCCCTGTTAGCAAATAAATAGTTTTGTTTTGCTTTCTCAACAATATCCTCTGCCGCTCTTTACTGGCTGTGCTATCTCCAAACCTCTGTCCTTAAATGTTCATAGTATCATGTAGTGAAACCCTTTTCTCTCTGTCTCCTTTTTCTTTCAGTCCTAGCCTAATAGCTTGCTGTAAGGTGAACCCTCCCACCCAAAAAAGCAGACTGAGCCACCAATCTGGGGTCTTGATTGTACTAAGAACATCTCATCCAGGAATTATGCAAACTTCAGGGACTTCGCAGAGTGTAACATACTCTAAACTCAGCTACTCACAAGGCAGCTACACTATCTATAGTCTCTTTGTCACCATCTTCTTCATGAGCTACAATTCAAGTAATCACTTCAACAAATAATATGCACCAAGCTCTCTCAAGATTTTTTTGTGTGTGTGAAATTTCCACAGTTATCAGTGTATAACCAAGAATACACATAATGGCAGGAAAGAATGCTAATGAAAAACCAAAAGACGTTGCCTTTGTCCCTGTAAGAAACAGGGAAGGCATCAACTAGGCTATATAACAATGTTGACAGTTACAACAATAATTACAATAATATCTATGCTATATAATGCACATGATATAACACTATAATAATAACCACAGATAGTGTGAATGGCCTAAGTTTCCATACCAGTTGAACCACTTAATAACTCAGACATAAGATACTTATTCTTACAACAAAGATAATAATGCTCATGCCGTAGAACTGTTTCAGGGATTGGAGAAAATATATAAAGAACATTGGGACATGTTGTAGTTGCTCACTAAATGATAAAAAAAAAAAAGGAAATAAAAAGACCCAAATTGATAGGATAAAATGATACCCTTGGATCCCATGGTTCTAGCATATTTAATCTAACTCATTGAAATAGAGGTTCCATAGGCCATGTTGTTCTATTTCTTGCTCCTTTGTTAAAAGAGGACATGACAATGGGGAAGAGATTCATATCTTTATATGAAGATTATTGAGCCTCACTGAAAATGTGGTTCTTGAAAAAATACAGGTTCCAAAGAATGTGATGGGAAATTTTGCTTGAAACATGAGAAAAAATTGACCCCTGTCAGAAAAAGTGAAGAGAAAGCTGAAAGAAGGAATTACGCCGACTGAAACTTTTTCCAGTTCTGCTTTGTTCATCTTTTTTCTTTACTTTTTATTTTCTCTTTCTAGAGAACTTATAAGGAAATATTCATGACATAATAAGGAAGGTCTGCTTGTTCTATTCTAAGCCAATTGAGGACAAGAACACCTCAACATTTTTGTCCAATGCACAATAGTATTACCTAGATATTGTTACCCAGATATCATTCCAAGCTTACAAAAAGAAATCTCATTCCAAAACTATAATTGCTGATACCCATACCACTTAAGGTATGGACCATTGCTTCCAAAAATTTCTATGCAAAAAGTATGGAAAAGCTTAATGATGCTAATGCCTGAGGTCTCATCTTTTGGGGGGAGTGAGCTGAGCTACCAGTGGATCTTGAGTCCCATGCTTGATCATAATGAAATCCCAGTTATATATAGAATGGATTGAGCAGCCTGCCATCTTGAATTCCTCTGTGAACTGACTTATACTGTGAGGCCTTTTTTTCTTATGTTGTGTGTTATTGTGTTTGGCAGAAGATTTTTATATTGTATGTGCTTTGAAGACTTCACAAATACGATAGAATATGTAATGCATTTACAAAACTACCAACAATAAAAGCTGGCATGAGCTTTAAGAAATGTGATTCCCAAGACTTTTATATTTCTAATCATATGCAGAACAAACTGGTTTACTTAGCCTCCTTGGCATATGGGATGGAAATTCTTTAACAGTCCCTGTGTGGCATTTAAAATTGGCTGTCCATTTTAAAGGGTAATAGCCCCATTGTAAGAGAATCAAATGAATTAAATTGTTAGACTTGATCCTGTGAATTCATACCGTTTTTTCAAAATTGCATCCTTAAGTGCTAATTTAAGCAAATATTTATTGAACACCTATTATGTGTTGGCATTTTTTCTGGGCATCAGAGAAACAATAGGAAGCAAAATAAACATGACCCCAGCAGTATCAGTGGTTGTCCACTTTGGAGGAGTCACATGCAAGTAACTAAGAACTTATAATTAGTGTTATAATAGTGGAAGACCATCTTGCCATGGGATCCTTTGAGAAGAACACCCAACCACCCAGGCTTGCAAGGAAGCTGACAGCTACTGGGACAGATTGGACTTGGCAGAAGAAGTGGTGAGAGGGAAACTAGCCAGTAATTTGTTGTCATTCCAAAATAAATCTTTTAGACAAATATTTGCCTTCAAGGCTTTCAATATACATCGTGGAATTTTAGTGAGAATATTAAGTTAATGTGCATAAGCAGTTACTCAGGTATCATGATCAGAGCATTATCAGTATTTTTGATAAAATATTATTAATAACAGTAATACCTATCAGCCAGTAAAATATTGACTCTAGAGAATTAATATAGTTTAACATCTATAATTTAAATTGTAGCTCTGTATAGACATTATAATCACATAGTAGGTCCTAAACTGATCTTGGCTGAATGCTTAACGGGAGGAAGTAGAGAAAAAAAAAAAAAGAAAAGAAGTTTCTGCCTTCCAACTTTAGCAATATCTGTTCCGATCCCCTACAGACAGGCTCCTCAGAAAGTTTGAAGAAAGCCTGCTTGCTAGCAATTCACACACGGTAAAATAACATATGAGTTATTAAAATGTCTTTCAGCAGAACTGGGATTAATTTCCATATCCCTCAGGAGCCCATCTGTACTCCCTTACCACAAGAGTGGAGATTTTGGTGGGTGGGTTAAGAATTAGTTACCAAAAACTGAATTCAGAATAATTGAGCCATGCTCAAGTCAACCAGATTTGTCTTGTTTATTTGTTTCAAACGGGAAGGAACAGGTTTTTCCAAATCCGGAAATTTGAATCTCCTTACTGTCAAAGAGACAATGGTGAGCACAGATACACAGTGGCTTTCAAGTAACCTGATGTCCAATAGCTTCCGAGGTTCTTCATGATTAACCTGTCCTGCGCAGGTTGCCTCTCCGACTTTATTTCCCACCACCTTCCCCTTCGTCTGCTTCCTCTGGCTCTCCGACCTTCTTGCTGTTTGAACATACCAAGCTCACCTTCCTTCAGGACTTGATATTACCGTTTTCAGGATCCTCCACCACCACGATCACATGGCATCTTGTAAGAAGCTTTCCCTGGCCACCCAATTTAAAGAGCAGCCCAGCCCCGCCCCTTACCCCGCTGCCCTACTACTCCCTATCTTCCTCCTTACTAGACTTTATTTTTCACCATTACCATCATGGCCAGTGGAAATACTACATATTTATTTATTGTCTGTCTCTCCAAGCCAGATACAAGCTGTGTAAGGACAAGGAATTTGCCCTTATTATTTGTTACTCTGTCCCCTGATTCTAGAACACAGTCTGTGAGCACCTCAGAGGTGTTCAGTAAATATCTGTTGAATGAGTGATTGTTAATTGCACAGGAGACATCTTGTCATAAAGGTCTATATATATGACCTATACATAACGGTCTATACATATCTTATATACATATGACTTTCAAAGCAACCTGCAATGCTAAACACAAGTAAAAGCAATTTAGAAGGAAGCCTTAAGGGGTGCCTGGATGGCCCAGTCAGTTAAAGGTCTGCCTTAGGCTCAGGTCATGATCTCAGGGTCCTGGGATCCAGTCCCACATCAGGCTCTCTGCTCAGCAGGGAACCTGCTTCTCCATCTCCATCTGCCTGCTGCTCCCCTTGCCTCTACTCTGTCTCTCTCTCCGTCAAATAAATAAATAAATAAATAAATAAATAAAATCTTGAAAGGGGGATAAAAAAAGAAGAAGAAAGCACTCCACGGAAGATTTCTTATATTTCACAATTAAATACATGACTGGGGCTTATCTGCTAGTTTCTGTAGTGCCAAACACTCTCCACTAACTGTTAACAAACAACATGCTGGTTATAACATCACATACTGACATTTGTCTATACCAACTATCTTCTACTAAATAAATCTATAGATTTTGTGTGACTATCACTACAGGTTACATTCATGGACAACATCAGTGTATGGTAGGCTTCCAAAAGCCACAGATATGATCCACCTAACCCTTTATCTCATGATCATAATAATCTCCAAATGTTTGCTGACTATCACAAGGAAGGAAAGCTCAGGTCTCCTTGGGTTAGTGTGTAGGGACACAATTTCTACTCTATTCCCCCAGACTTGATGCGGAAACTGTGTTTTATATTTCCTTTTTTTTCACACTCCACAAGTTCATATTTCTTGAGTTGTTGGTTTTGAAAAGTTTCTCCCATTCCATGATGAACTTTCTCGAGGTCATCGCTGAGGATTTTGAACTCAGCTGTTTGCTTTTACAGTCTAGTTAGGCCAAAGGATATCAACAATAAACCCAGAGTGGAAAAAAAAATTATTCTGCTCTGTGAGAAATTATATAAAAAAGCCATTTCTGTCTCAGTAACTGAGCTGCTGTGGGTCTAATATTCATTAGGGACGATGGTGTTCATTTTAGGGAATTTGAGTTAGTTGAACACCCCACCCTCACCCAAAGATAGAAGAATAATTCTGATGTGTTTGTGAGTTAGCCCAGATGGAGAATATAAGGACAGAGTACAATCATTGGTTACTACAGAGAAGTTAATAAAGGGAAAATGTCACATCTGAGAATTTGCTGCTGCTTGTTTTCCTTTATGTTTCTGGTAGCATCTATTCATGATCAAATAGAAAGGAATACCTTAGACTGCCATCTTGTGTGGGAATTAAAAGAACTAGACATTGAAATAAGTATAATAGACCTTGAGAATTTATGTTTATTCATTTTGGGCCAGTGGAACCTGCCTAATACTCTCCGTGTTTTTGATCTTAAAGATGGCTACTCCCTCCTCTTACTCTGTTCACTGAATTGTCACAGTGTGGTTTCTTCTGAAGCACAGTCAGATTATTCTATCATCTAATCAGTAATAAGAGGCTTTGCAAGTTTTTGTCTTCATTTGTGGTTCCCATTCAATTCTGGCTAATTCTCCCCTCATTCTGGAATATGCCCCCACCGTAAAATATGCAGTTTCTTCCCAGTCTTACAGGGTGCCAATGATCTTGTTCTGTTTGCAAATCTTTTGTTTGCTTTCTTTTTTGAGGGAATATCAAGATTTACTTCAAGACAAGTAATTTTTCTATGACTATGCTCTTCTCTTTGGCTCCTTGTTTTGAGTCCAGACTTTGTACTTTCTCTGTACTTATTCTTGGTGCAAATGCACATATGCACACTTTTTGGGTTGTGACGGATAATTGGTTTCTATCTTTGGGACGTATGTTGTGTGTGTGCGTGCATGCATGTGTCGAGATCTCTGTCATTTTTAAAACTGACCACCCTTCCCTTACTCCCTCATGGCCCTCAGGACTCTGAGAGGCTGCGGTTGCTTGCCAAGGGGCTCTTCCATGAGTGTTCAGCTTGCCCTGGAAAAGTTTGCTAAGATTTCATTCAACCTCCTGGCCACCATAAGATATAGTGTTGTCATTGTTCCTTCAGGACGGAGCAGCCTGCATTCAGGTTTTCAGGTTTCCCATGCTATGGCAAAACCAGCAGAGAAAGCTTTGCACCCCAAAGGAGCAGAATAAAATTTACAAGCCATTCGCTTGAGCAAAGGAACAAGCGTCACACACAGTGCTTGCTATTTAATTCAGAACCAAATCATGGCTGTCCTTATGATTATCTGACAAATCATCACTTCCAGATGCATTACCAAATGCCTACAGTGCTGAGGCTTGGATTCCCCAGAAGGAGAAACAAGTAAAGTGATGCCTTAAAAGGATCGTAGGGTTATAATGAGTAAGAAGAGGCAAGTTTAGGGAGGGATAGTCAGTCAAAGCCAAGTTTATTCAACATGCTATTGTTTTATACCATGTAAATCCAGAAATCTTCAGAAAACATTCTTCCCTTTCCCTGAAAAGTGCAAACAACTCCAAGGCAACTTCTCAGTGTCCAGGAAGCCAGTGTACGTATATATACACACACACACACACACACACACACACACACACAGTCTGGTTGGCCATAGGCCTCCATTATTCTCTAAGGGGCTCAGTAAATGGAGAGGCTGCTTAAAGCCATGAGATGGGGAGGGATGTAACATTCTTACTGCCCAAGTGAGAGCAGATATGAACCTCTTAAGATAGATTTTATTGTTTTCATGACCCACACAATTTCCTAGGCTTCCCTTGACTATGAGCAGCTGCGAGAAGAAAGTGTCCCTACCTCGATGGGGCCTGAGGACTCAGAGAGTCTGGGAATCTAAAAGCACAGTCATCTTTGTGGCAAGGCTCACCCCCTCTCCTCCCTGGACACCCGCCTCTTGTCAGGCCCCAGGCAGTCAGGCCCTTCGAAGTCCCTCCAACCACAGTCCCACCTGTGGGAAGGTAGCATTTTACTGATGAAGAGGCCAGCGGCCTGTTTGTTCTTCTCCAGAAAGTGTGGTTTAGCTCAGTTAAGCCTTAAAAGGTTATTTGACCTTATTTTTAACTACGACTATGTCCTCCATGTGTGTGGAAGGATTCAGAATCCCAGGGGGCTGCTGTTAACTGGCATTATTTGTGTGTTGGAATCGAGTCTTGATGATAGGTTGCATCGTGTTATCTCTTGGCAAATCAACCTGCATTCTTGACTCCTTTGTTTTTAACTTATTACACCTGGATGTGTAGTTTCCCCTTGCAGAGTATAAACCTTTCAAGGGCCAGAAGATAAGACAGTCTAAGAACTGTGAGGGACTGGACTGAACATTTGGCTTACTCTCTTCCTTCCTCACGGGTTCCATTTTACAAACAAAAAAGCCGAGGTACCCAGAGACTGTAAAAGACTTGCCCCAATCTGACGGTTAGTTGGTGGCAGACAGAAGTAAGGCCTGGATCTTAATTTTAATCTCAGTATCCTCTGCAATTCTCTATTCTAGTTCCTGCCTATATGGAAATGACCACCATATAAAGAAGCGCTTGACTGGGTGGGTTTTGCAGTCTGGAGCCTGAGGCCAGGATGGCTGCTGGTGGAGAGGACCCTCAGTCACCACCACCCAGAGGAGGAGGCAGGGCCTCACCGAATGAAACAGGCACTTGGAAGGGAGGAGTGGCAGTTCATTTCAGTGGTTTTCTGTACACCAGCAAAAGATGACTGAACTAATGTCAGGAGGCCTTCCTCAGCCATGCACTGAGGGCCAGACTTGCCCCAGGTCCCCAGGACTCCCTGTGATGGTGAGACAGAGTTTAGAAGAACCTCTTGGGCATATGGTTAGGACTATCCAGTGGAGGCCCTTTTGTGCCAAATTCAACTTAGAGAGTTGTTTTGATTTCTGAGTTGGCCTTGTGTATTTATTTTTAAATGGAAAACATAGCCTCAAATCTATGGTCTACTCTCCAGAGCTTTTATATCCTGAACCTATGTGCACGCACACTTCTTCCTTCTTCTCCCCAGCACACCCCAAGATAATAAAAATCAGAAAGGTCTGCCAAAGAGAGAGCGCTCTCAGGACATGCTCCTCCATAAGAGCTTTGCAATTTCCAGCACGAGCCGGAGTAGTACGATGTGGCGTGCGGTTGGAAAAGCAGTTTGTTCTCTGCTAATGATGGCTGTGGATTCTGAAACGAAGCACAGCAGGTGGGACAGTGGTACTCAATTTTCAGAATCTGTGCCCTAAAACGTGTTTGCTTAAACCTTGTCTCCACCACCCTTTAGGGGCCTCTGCATCCATCAAAACCAGACCCCAGGAAAGGGATTCGGGGATTCTATTTCTTACTGATGCTTTCACAATCGCCTCTGTGATTCAGAGATTGCTCTGGAAAGTTTGGTAGCCAGAAGTTTCGTCCTTCTCCCCAGAGCCATAAATTAAATCACTTCCAGTTCCTGGAGGGGAGCAGGAAGCAGTGGGGGCAGGGTGCGGGTGGCGGTGGCTTTGCCCAGGTAACAACCCTAACTTTGAAAAGGGCAGGTGGTTCCTCATAGCCGTGACTAACTGCGTGATGTCATAGGAATTCATTTTCTGGAAATAATACACGGATTTGGTATAAATAATGTTATTGTCTGGTTCTGAAAGCCCCGAGTAAGGCAAGAGGAGTTTGCGTTTTCTGTGTGTTAGGAGATTTTGATCTTTTCAGGTTAAGTGTATAAAGGATTCTTCTCTGGACTCTGCCTAGCCTGGGCTTGCTGGGGAATTCCCAGTTGTCCTCTCTGAGGTGAACGTGGGTGTATGATGGTTAGGTTTGTTAATAAGGTATTTAGAAAATGATAAGGCAAAGGCGGACCCTCATGTAATCAATTGATGGTTTGTGTGCCCTTTATCAATGTGTAAAATACCCATTTTTCCCCCTGTTCTGTTTTTGGTGGTCACTTAGGCATGAGGGAGAGGGATGAATGAGTTCTAAGCTCTCACCTAAACACTTTTTTAGGTGAGATACTTCCAACAGTTCTGAGGGGTTTTGTGTTGTTTTGTTTTTTATGACAGTGCTGAGTGTGTGATTTACCAGGAATTCCACATTTTATATTTCCTTCCTTTTGTGAGGTTATTTTTCCTTAGAAAGAAAATATTCCCACCATTCAGGGCCCCTGAGTGGGGGGAAACCCCCTTGAGAGCTGTATCTCCCAGGGGAGAATACGATTGTGAATTCAACAGACTTTACCAAGAAGCATCAGGCTCTTCAAATCCAATACATTATCTTTCCACATAATTCAATCACCTGTTATTTTATTGCTTTGTTTGATTTGATCAAAACTGTAGCAACCAAATCATTTGTATTGTAAATTACACAGCTTCCTGTTTTTATTCCCATCACTTTTGTCCCTTTTGGCGTGTTGCGCTGCATAATTTAATTACAAACTATTTTAGAAAAATTGAAGTTTAATCAATAAGAAAAAGGCCAGATTTCTAAAGCAGATCAAAGGATGTAAAATACCACAAAAATTCCTTTTTGAAAAGGTACATTTGGTGACATTTTTGGCATAAGTCTTGGGTGTGCGGTCCTACCGTCTTTTGTGGTTAAAAGGAAATGGCCACCAGTTCCTTGTGCATTAACAACAACAAAAAAAATGTGATGGATAAAGACTTGATTAAAACGAACAGAGTCCTGCTCACCGGTAGCCAGTGAAATCTGCCGAGAATGCTAGAGGAAATAAATGGAGCTCCTGAACTGAGGAAGGGTCCAAGAGATGGAGGCATGCTTTGGTAGCAAGCCTACTCATTCTTGCAGGAAAAGAACTAAAAATTTTCCTGTAGGGGTTCGCCATGATAGCAGGCATTTTTGCTCTTGGAGTATTCTAATTCTGTGCTTCTCACACGTTAGCATGCATCAGCCACCTAGAGGGCTTGTTAAAACCCAATTACTGGCTTTTACTGAAATTCTGCTTCTGTCATGTCTGGGATGTGGCTGGTCAAGCGTCCAGTTTCCACTCAGGCTGCTGGTCTACCCAGCATGAGCTGAATAGCATCATTCCATGGAGGGATTCATTTTTAACACATCTCCCCCTGGTTTCTTCGTCCCTCTCATTACCACTGTGATGGAAAGGATGCTTCTGTAATAAGTGAGCAACGTAAGCTTGAAGAAAAACTGGGCTCAAAATTTTTAGTCTTCTTTTCTATGTTAACTTGGGCCTTCTTTGTTTTCAGTGTTTTTCATACCACACTAATTTTAATTTTGGATTTAAGCTGGTTGGCTGTGTGAGTTTGTAAACAGTTTTTGACATCCACTTGGTAGAGCATCTCTTTCCCAGAAAGGAGAGTATAGTCTGCGACACGGCGCGTTGCTTTCCTGCCAATGCACCAAAGTAAAGAAATCCATTCAACACCCTAGAAAAGTTTTGTAGGACTCCACAGTGTTCCTGCTTTGATCTGAAACGAGATGAAGCTGACATTAGTCATGTATTTTACTTTAGACAGCTACTTCCAGATTTGTAGGATCAAAATATCTTATAAATGACTCAAATGTTATAACAAATGGTTCAAGCCTCATGGCATTTGTGGAAAACAATTTAATGGGGTCCCTGAGCAGCTACAGGATAAAGAAATTTGAGTTATGAACTCTAGCAGCATTTTGATGTGGGGATTGCATTCTGGTGCGTCCCCGTGTGTGCTAAGAAGTATTTCTCTCTCCGTTGGAGAACTTCTGGTTTCTTCTGTGGCAAGGTCAAAAACAAACAGCCTACATTTTTCTATAGCTAGGCAAGGAATTTACTTCTTATATATATGTGAAACTAGTATTTAGAGATTTAGATACTTTTATAGAATTATAAAGATGGAACCAGCCTTAAAGAATATCACATGGAATGTCTTTATTTTACAGAAGGGGAAAAAAATCCACTCCAGGGTTCTTTTTTTTTTTTTTTTATAAACATATATTTTTATCCCCAGGGGTACAGGTCTGTGAATCACCAGGTTTACCACTCCAGGGTTCTTTATATGACCAAAAATTTTTTAAATGTTATTATTTATTTTGTTTTGTTTTGTTTTGTTTTAAATAATTTTTTATTTTTTTATTACCATATAATGTATTATGAGCCCCAGGGGTACAAGTCTGTGAACCGTCAGGCTTACACACCTCCTAGCACTCACCATACCACATACCTTCCCCAGTGTCCATAACCCAGCCACACTATCCCTCCCCACTCCCCCCAGCAACCCTCAGTTTGTTTTATGAAATTAAGAGTCTCTTATGGTTGGTCTCCCTCCCAATCCCATCTTGTTTCATTTATTCCTTTCCTACCCCCAAGCCCCCCACAGTGCCTCTCAACTTCCTCATATCAGGGAGATCATATGATAATTGTCTTTCTCTGATTGACTTATTTCACTCAGCATAATACCCTCTAGTTCCATCCACGTTGTGGCAAATGGCAAGATTTCATTTCTTTTGATGGCTGTGTAGTACTGAATGTTATTGCTAATTTTAGGTGGCTTTGAAAATTAATTTCAAGGTAGGTTCTTAATGAAAAAAAAGTTGTTAGCCCAGTGTGTTTGTAATTCTGATGTTCTCTCCAGCACAAAGAAGGTTTAGCTTGAATTAAATGGGCAGAAAGCCAGTCTCCCTAGCACAACTGTCTTTCTATTTGGTCAGTGGTAGATCTTTGAGAAGGAGGAATTAAGCTTCATTCACCCACTGGCGGAAGGATTATAAGGCATCCAGCTCCCTAGTGCCTAGATTAGGCTAGGACTAGACTTGTCACCAGATTTAACATGAAATGGCAGAATACTTTTCACTTTGATATTTGTGAGCTAAGATCATGAGACGCTAGAATTGTTTAAATCCGAATGCATTCCTAGTGAACAATACACACGGAACTATCTGTGGTATCCTACTTGCCAACAAATTAGGGCTCTATTATAAGGTAGTCAAACTAACATAACAACACAATAATAAAAGCTATTGTTTCTTAAGTACTTATGTGCCAGGCACCGTACTAAGCACATGGCTTGATTTGTCCTCTTTTAATGTTCACAACTGTCCTATGAGTGCAATAGGTATTGGTACTCTAATTGCATAATGCTATTATACTATTATCACCCTCTTTCTGCAGATGAAGAACTGTAGCTTCTGAGGTCAAGAAACTTGCCCAACTTTACACAGCTAAGAGTGGCAAAGCCAGGATTAAAAACCAGGTCTTTCCCATCACTGTGGTCTGTCCTATTTCCTCTAAACTCTGCTGCCTTCCCAGGGAGTAGGGAAGATTATGTTCTTATGAATGAAGAGTTGAGTACAGATTTAAGCTGAATGGACAAGTGACTCTTTCCTTCTTGTCTCCTAGCATCTGCTCCAGACAAAGAAAAGGCTCACATCCTGGATTTTTACAGGACTTGCTATGAGAAGTCACTCTTTTCTTTTTCCTAGCCACAGTGAATAAGGGAAAAAAGGATTAGGAGGGGGTGGAGTGGGTTGAACCAGTTGGAGGAGAAGTCCTACATGCCCAGGCTTGAAGAAAAGCATGTATCCTAGGCTTAAGAGTAATTGTTTAAGAATTCTTCATTCTAATAAATTCATATCCACAGGGGGCTGGTTTGAGATATGATTAGGTCACAAGTGAAATGAGTTTGGTGGTCTCAGCATAATCCCCACTGGACGTTAGTTCACTCACACGACGGCCTACAGTTTTGTCCATGTCTGCATTATTGTCTGCTGCTACTCAGGAGATACTCAGAATTGAATTAACAAGGAGCTTCAGGTCAGCCAAAAGGTGTGCGGAGGAAACCTCGGGTAGAAGGAAGAGTGCCTTGTCAACGGAGCTGTGTGTAGAAAAGGCTGCTTTTTCCTTACCTCTCTGTAAAGTCAACCTCCTGTCCCTCTCAAGTAGATCAACAGTGTGCTCTCCAAGTTTCCAGACTCTCAGCCGAGTGAGGTGATCAGAGTCATAGATAAGGGCTGTGATCGTTGTACCTGCTTCACAATTAAACTGATTTGGGTGTATGAACTTCACTGAGAATATTTTAGTGCTCAGAGAGGGTCATCTCCCTTCCTTCATGAATAGTCTCCCCTTAAAAAAGCTTAAGTGAACTGATTAGGAAACCAAATCTCCTGAGAAGTTAAAAATAAGTTACTTTACCTCACCTCATTAAGAAAGTTACACAAAATTTAATATACTAAATTTGAAAATATAACATGAAATAAAGCTCTTTCATGTGACAAAAAGGCCTTACTGTACCTTCCTCTGAAAAGTTGCCACTCTATCCTCAGAACCTTGAAGACTGAACTGACATACCTGTGATTATTTAATTATATGATTATAATAAACTACTGGATAAATTACCCATTAAAGTCATTTTTAATCCAATTAAGATCATGACAGTTCTAGTTGACTCAATTCACTTTCCTAAATCATCTGTAGAAAATACTGTAGGATAGATTAAGTGCCCTACAGTTACATCTTTTGTACAATATTTTAGAGCTAAAAGCTACTTCCTATTTAGTCCAGTCTCATTTTATAAAGAAGAAATTCAAATGCAGAGATCTTGACTTGCCCAAGGTTACACAGCTGATCAGTGACAAAGACACAGATCTCTTCATTTTTCATTTAGTTCTGGTATCATTGGGCCAATTATTCTCATATTTTTTCAGCTGTCACGTGTGTGTGTGTGCACGCAGGCACATGTGTAGACACACACACACACATACGCATACACACACACATAAGATAGCTACTGCCATGCCCACCACATACTCCTGGGTTATATCTCAGGTTGGATACAATTCCCTGTACTCTGGAAACAACTTCTTCCCATTCCCTTCCACTCAGGGAAATATATGGAGTGAAAATGAATCAGAGTGGCATTATTATGAGGATTATTTTAAAAGGGTGTGTTTATAGACATACATATGTACATATAGATGCTTGTGTGTATATAAAATCATCCCAGACCTTGGTGCTAAAACTCTTACCAATAGCAGTTATTAGTGGGAGTTCTGTTGGATCAAGGGATAGTAATTTACAGTCCCAACCAGCCAGATCCAGCCTGCCACCTGGTTTTTGCAAATAAATGTTTTGGAATGAAGCCATACCCATTCATTTGAACACTTTACGTACTCATCTCACGCCCACAACACTGGAGGTGAGTAGCTGAGCAGATCACATGTTTCACAAAGCCTAAAATAATTACTATTTGCCCCTTTACAGGCAAGGTTGCCGATGCCAGCATCGGACCATTCTTCCCAATTCAGGAAACAGATAGTCATATTTTTTGGTTTGTTCTCTTGTTCTTACCCGTGCTTACAAATGCATCTTTTAGAAACTTTTCCAGGATTTATTGCTCTTCATAGATTGCCTCTTTTTCCCCCTTATGCCTCTACAATTTTTTTTTTCTCTGTTTTTAAGCAGCTTTGTACTTTATTCACATGTCCCCGAAGATTGGTGTAACACATTGAGATTGTTCTTGTTTAATAACCATCATGGATACATAACTGTGTGCTAAGTACAGAGAAAGTTATATAATAACTGTATCTAATCTTGATTTAACACTTTCTCTGAGGCATGATCAAATGTATACACATACACACTGAACGCCCCATAGCATCTCCGCTGGTTTGCTAAGTAGGTATTTACCAAGCCCATTTTACAGATGAGAAAGCTGAGGCCAAGTTCCCTTACACAGAGTTACATACCTCACCGTAGCTGTTGGTGGCAAAGTTGGGTTTGACACAATCTTCCCAGAGCCCATGTGTTTAAGTTTCCTGGGGTACTATGTGTAATATCATAGATTTGAAAAATCTTTCCCTTAAATACTTCCTCTTTCCTTTCAAGGGAGTTTTCAAAGGAGGCTTTGGGATTTAAAAAGGAAAGGGGCATCCTTTCCTTAGTCTGTTTGCATTCTTCTACCACATACTGAATGTCTCCTCCCCATCTTCCCAATGAAACTACATACTATGGAATAGATTGTAGCTAACTGTTCTCTCCCCTGTGGGAAGAATTTTTAGGGCAAGTTATAAAACCTGTCTGAGACTAAATTTTCTTATCCACAAAATGGGGCTAATGATAGTAAATACCTCCTAAAATTATTGTGGCTATTGAATTGGTATACAGGCAAAGTCAGTAGAATGTATCTTGGTATCTAGTGAGCTCTTAATAATATTAGTTAAAAATTATAGTGATGGGATTGGGAGGGAGACAAACCATAAGTGACTCTTAATCTCACAAAACAAACTGAGGGTTGCTCAGGGGAGGGGGGTTGGGCAAAGGGGGGTGGGATTATGACATTGGGGAGGGTATGTGCTTTGGTGAGTGCTGTGAAGTGTGTAAACCTGGTGATTCACAGACCTGTTCCCCCGGGGGATAAAAATATATGTTTATAAAAAATAAAAAATTAAAAAAAATTACAGTGATGGTAGTGACCATTTTGATTAAACTAAGAATTCTTCTGGAGAATTCCCATACACTGTTGCTAATGACTTCTTCCCTCAGTGGCTGGGAAGTCTTCTTCATGAGAAAGAAGGCGGCATAGGCAACGTGGTCAGCTGCTGGGGGAACAGATTTCTTCCTTCTCTCAACTCATCCCCCTGTATTCTGCATCCAGTCTTTGTCTCCCAGCATGGAATAATTTAGTTTACCATCCACCAAGGCAGAAGAATGGACTGTGTTGAATATAAAAGAGGTAGTGAATAAATATTAAACAATTCTGACACTGTTGATTGAGGAACTGCTGTGGCTTCCTGGATTAGGTATTCGTTATTGACTTCCCGCACTCACTGAAAACCCCCTAGTGGTTTTGGGAGAGTTAACACAAACATGTTAATGTTTATGATTTTGGCCCACTTATAAATCAGGTAATATTTTGCTTTTCTTCATGGGATTTCTGATGGATTCCTCCCTACTTGTCCTAAAACAGAAGTCAACAGCCTCTAACAAAAAGCCTCCACTCAGTTCCCAAAGATTCCCCTCAAGTCTGTTTCCGGTTCACCCAAAGACTATCGAAATGACAGTCTTTAAATCTATTACCTTTGCATGGTGCTTTACAGTTCATAGTGTGACTTTCATATGAATTATGTCATTCAACCTTTACCATATACTAGTGTTGTGGAAGCCCAGAGTTTGAGGGAATTGCCTGCCAATATGGTAGTTAAGGGAGCTGTGGGCAGAGTTTCCCATGGATATCTCGCTATTTCATGTTTCTGGTCCTTGTTTCATACTGTTCTTTCCTCCCGGGATGCCCTTCCCACCCTCCCCACCCCTGCTTCTTTACCGGTAAAGCTTTTCCTTCAAGGTTTACCTCAGACCTGTTATTTCATATAAGAATATTCTCTGTCAGCCTCTGGATCTTGCCTTGTTAGCTCATCACCCCTTCTTCGTGCTTTGATCATGCCCAGTGGCACTAGGGGCTTAGGTTCCTCACCACATTTCCCATACCAACTCACCATCATCTCTTACATATTGTCCTGCCTAGCTCCCACCCCCTGGCCTTACTGTGATCTTATGTTAATGTTACACAGAGAGGCAGTTTTTCATTGACCTTTCCATTTCCAGCCCATTAGCAGGGCACTGGGCACACAGTAGGTCCTCAGTATATGTGTAATGTAGGAAACCTATCTAATTCCCAACTCTCACCTCCCCCCCAAGCACTCTCACCCCCAACCCAGTATAGCACCCTCCTCCCAGCCCCACGTAGCCGCCGAACATCCAACACGTGCCAGAGACTATAAAGTGAAACCAGATGAAACAAGTCCTGACTGATGGCCAGAGATACTATCACTCACTTGGAGAGTAAGAAGTGAAATGACTGAAGAATGCTTTCATGAGATGACGTATCAAGTCCCATTTAAGTTCCCCGTGTGTTCAGTGTACACGTGCTGAGAGGGTAGGGGCAGTGTGGGCAGTCAAACAGCCTTGTTGTGCTGGGAGGTTTTCCACTGGCCCTGGGGGTAAACAGCCAGGAGGAAGATAAATCACGGGGGAACAGGATTCAGTACATTAGTTGATGGGAAGGGTAAGAAGGGTTTTCAATTTCAGGGTGAATAATTGAATTTGTTATGAGGATGGGGGTGTTTGTGTAAGCGTGCATCAAGGTGACTCCAGAGCCTGACCCACCTCAGCGTCCCGTGCGTTTGAGATCAAGCAAGGGCTCCAAGTCGGGGAATGGCAAGCAAGAGAGCTGTGGGCTCCATCGCAGTGCCTTGTCATAGTCTGCATTAGATCCCTTTTCCCTTTCCAGTCACACCCATGGGGTGTACACAAATGTCAAGGATTTTTTTATGTGTCATCATGTCTTTGCTAAAAATTCAGTTCCCTCAACCTGGAATAAATGCTCCTTCCTCAAGCTTTTTCATTGCTCTAGCTGACTCCTACATATCCTTGGTGACTCAAGTCAGGTCTCTGACCAGCCTCATCCCTACAGAGTTGGCTGGGTTTGATTTTACTCACCGTTTGTGCTTGTATCCTTTTGGATCTTCCTTGGCCTCACTATCCCAGCCTGTCTCAGACCTTCTCTGAGCTTTGTTTTTTTATTCTCTTCTCCTGTTCCCCAGCATCCTTCAGCTCCCCTCATCTCTTTCTTGGGTCTCTGCCATGCTTATGTGCTCTTTCCCCTCCCAGGTATCTGCTGCCTACCTTCCAGAGGTCCAGTAAGTAAGCCGAGTCCTGCCGGCTGCTCTAGACGTCATGGGCTTGAATGGTGGAGTGGAGCTGGCATGGAATTTGATGTCGGAACCATATGGTTCTGGTTCAGGCTCTAACAACCACTGGTGATGGAACACAGGACACTAAATTCTCTGAACCTCATTGTGCTCATGTGTAAAATGGAAATAGTAGTACAAATACAGACATTGTAAGACTGTTGGTGTATTAAGTGAGATACAACGTACTTGAAACATAAGTACCTGGAAAATAACAACTTAGGGATGTCCCCATACCATATCTTCCTCACAGATATAATATACCTCTGTGTCCCTCAAGTCACTCCCTCTGGCTGACTGTGCATTTTGAAATAAGTAACACCCACATTTGTGTCTGAATGCAAACCATGCCTGTATCTCCCTTTGCAGTCACCCAACGTGGCTCCACTGAGCCTAACAGTTTCTTGGGATAGTCATTTCTAAGTTAGAGGCCAGTGTTTCCACCCATGCAATGTTTCGCCATACCCTGACTGAGTCCGGATGGGTTGGGAGGGAGAAAAGTGGGGGGAGCCCCATTCAGCTCTGACAACTCACCGGAGTGTGTCCTTATCTCTCCTTCCAGCATCTTTCCCCTCCTTCTGGTTAAATTAGTTTGTTGGATTGATCCACTGAACCCAGAGGGGTTCCCCTCCAGTTGCTCTATTTCATTTTCAACTGGTAGAAAAGAGTGGAGGAGACTGGATCAGGGTTGAAACTCCAAGCTACCAGCACAGTAAAAAGGTCACCATCCCTTGCCCTCAAGAATGAGTGAGTGTTTCTCCTGTTATATAGTTTCTGTGCCTCTGAGGGGGGCTACATTTCAGTGGTGGATAAGGTGACCCTTATGTATTGTTTATGCCAAGAAAGCACTTTGAGATGAAATGTGGGTCCATTAATCTCAGATGTTGTGCGTGCCTCTTTGCTGTCTGAGTTTGGTTGTTTTGTTTAATCTGCCGAGGGAGGTTTGTTTTGTTTCTTTAAATCTCTGATGAAGTAAGAAGAGTTCCACATTTACTGTGATTTATCTGTGGAAAGAAAAAAAAAAAGTGAAACTGGAAATGTTTATCCGTGGGAGATTTGTGTAAAGTTCAGTCCGACGATTTCCTGGAGAATGACACGGGCAGGAAAGATGAGGAAGTGATAAGTGTCATTTCAAATTTGTGAATTGAATCAAGTTTCAATTATGACAACATGGTGATTTCTTTTTTCTGTGTTTTCCGGGGAGGAGGGGAAGCAACACAATGACTTCTTCGGCAGTGCCCAATGATCTCCAGTAATGTATCCGTTTCACTTCATGCCTCCAGAATGGGCAGGGAGATGTACACACGGCCTGCAGCGTGTAATAAAATGGTCAGCGCCAGGAGGCAAGGTGAGGGCTGCCGCCTGAGAGAGGCCCTGGGTACTGGACACACGAATCAATAAGCCAACGCCGAACCCTGCGAGATAGTCATTTACCCTTGACAAAACAAGCAATGATAATTGGATGATAATGTGGTAATTTACCTTTATACATTTTACCCTTGTTGGATTTTTAGAGGTTATTGTTGTATCTGATAAATTTTAGGGGAGAATTCCAGCTTTTTTGTGTCCAAGGCCAATGTTGTCGGAAGCTTCGACATTTTGCTGCCGCTGCTTTCAAATATTAGGATCTTTGGAATTAGCACTTGGATTATATGTGTATCTAGCAAGCCAGACCATAGTTGCCAAGGTGCTTTTCTATTCTAGGGAGATCTGTGGAGCACTTAACCTACATTAGACCTGAGAGGTCCGAGGGTTCTTCAGAAGACAAAGAATTTCCAGATACTTTCCTTGAGGATGTGTCAAGGGCAATACAGACAAAAGACTGATGTCTCCTTTAACAGCTTGATAAGTATCTCAGGATATTCTGCAGGAATCATTTCTGTTTCTACAAAGTACTGTATTCCCATTCAGCATGATATGGCTGAATATGTGTGTGCTACATGTGACAATGGTGAAGACTTATCTTTGCCCTGAGGGCTGAGAGCTGTAACACTGCTCAGCGATAGGCTGATAGAAGTGACGATTTAGAGAGATGATCTGCTTTAAAAAAGAAAAAAAAAAAAAAAGGCACATTAGAGATGTATAAGAATTAAAACTGTGGCTCTCTGTTTATCTGGGTTTTATAAGTTCCAAAGGCATTTCTATTCACGGCATCAAAATCCCTTGTAAAAGTAAAGTAAATCATTCTCGTATTGACCATTTTTTTCATGTTGTTCTATTGAGACATCTTCCCAACTGAGTTTCTTATTGAATTGTATTTCTATAAGGGTATTGTAGGTTAGCAGCACATTTTTATGGTACACAAAAGATGTGCCTTCTGAATTTCCAATGCCTTGCATATTGTTCCCCATAGAAGAAACATCTCGGAAATGCTAAATAAATCAAAACAGAAACATTTGGCTCTTGACTTGCTGCTGGGGCTTTTTTTCCTCTCTCTCTCAGTTTACATTGGCTAGAATATCCATTACGATCCATCTTACCTATTTGATTAATTTGTAATAAATTCGGCCCTTTGGAAATCTCTTGCTGCAGTGCTAGCCGGGTTCCTCTTGTGGAGGGTTTATTTAATATGTGTCTCTGTGTACCTATATGAATGAAAATTTAATATGGTTTAGAAGCCCTTAAAAACACACACGCACATAGTGTTTGCTCTGAATTAAGTGCTCGTATTTGACATAGCCTTGTGGTAAAAATCCATAAATGTATGGGCAGACAAAATTATTTAGAGGAGAATTTCTTTAGAAATTGATGTGACACATGAGATCATTTCAGGGGATGAAATATCATCATATTTCAGATGATCAGTAAATGCGATTATGAATACTGGATCAGAATCTTTTTTTTTTTTTTTAAGCCTTCTCCTGATGGCCTGTGTTATTTGAACTACCTTAGCCACCTCGCAGTGTTCACCTTCAATTTGATGCAGTCGTGTAGTTGCATCCCTGTGGGTGAGAAATGTCTCTCTCCAAATAACTGTGGCAGCATAGCAGGAAGAGTTGGATATGGCCTTCTCTGTATTACAGCAAGATAATAAAAACACCTCCACTCTTACCTCTCACTCTGCACAGAGGAGGGCATATCAAACTCCTCTTACTTTCATGGAGAAGAGACCACGGTAGGAAACAATACCCCCATTTTTCCGACAAAGACGTTCAGGCCCAGGAAAGCACATTTTAAAAATATACCAGAATTGTCTTCTGTGGCAAAACCGAGCGAAAGAGGACGTCAGCTATTTTTTTTTTTAAGACTTTATTTATTCATTTGAGAGAGAGAGAGAGAGATCACAAGTAGGCAGAGAGGCAGGCAGAGAAAGGAGGAGGCAGGCTCCCTGCTGAGCAGAGAGCCCGATGCGGGGCTCGATCCAGGGACCCTGAGATCATGACCTGAGCTGCAGGCAGAGGCTTAACCGACTGAGCCACCCAGGTGCCCCAGGATGTCAGCTATTTTGAACTGCATGTATTCCATCCTACCCTTTGCTTATACTCCTCGACCCATGTGTGTTGAGAAAGAGAAGGAAAGTGGTTTTCCCACGTGCGTGTTGGGTGTTGGCCGAAATAAACAATGAAGGAAATGTTTGCTCCGTGGGAGAAATGAAAGCGAGGTTAATTGGCACATGCTCCTTTCTTATTCCTTATCCAAATGTTTTATATCCATATGCGATGTGGAAATATGTATGACTCATGTTTACTAATTATGTCTGGTATGTCTTTCTTAATTTTGGTACCTTCTTAGAATGTCCATGAACTAAGTGACAATTAAGTTCTACCTGTGTTCTGAACCATACCATGTTCCTCTCCCCCCTCGAGATAGACAAAAAGCCTGCCCTCAGAGTTCTTTATAATCCAGTAGACAAGGTAAGACCAACATAACAGTAAGTCACTCAAGGCAGGCTGAAGTACTAAAGGTGTAGATCCTGTGTTTGAGTGACCCAGAGGAGGGTCAAGCTCACAATTTGTTCAAGCTCACCAATTTTCCATGAATGGATCTGGATGGACGGGTGTGAGGATGGTATGTGATGAAGGTTGAAAGAGAAGACAGCAGGGTTCAAGGCATGGGGACTAAAAATCTTAGGGGTTACAGAAAGTAGTAATTGATTTTGAATCTGGTGTCATATTCCTGGAGGAATAGAGGAAATCTTAGATATTACAGGAAGACCCTGGCCATAGGGAGACCAATGAACTAAATTCTAGAGAAAGCAGATCAGTGCCTGCCTTTGATTCGGGATGGGCCTGCCTATTGCGGTGGGAGCCACAATAGACCTACACTAGAGAACTAGGGACAAGAGAAAGAGGACAGAAAGAAATGTCCTGGAGGACCTTGAATGCTGAGACAATGGACGCTCTTATGTCCCCCACACAATAGATCCTAGTATGAGAGATATTATGACCAATAACCACTATAACTGTCTTTAATGAAATACCTACTTAATACCCATTTATCTTTTAATACCTATTATATAATACCTATTATAATACCTTTTCATACCTATTTACCTATTTATCTTTAATCAAATACATATTCTGATTCAGATAGGATACTAGGAACTTGATTTAAGTTATCATCTTATGTTTTGCTCCTTCTAATCAATGAGTTCTCAGCCTAAATGTCACTTTCCCTGAAAGGCCTGGTCTGACCATGACGACACTATCTGGTGTCTCCAAGGCCTTCCTAACACTCCACAGTTACACCATATTTCTTTCCTTCATAACACTTAATGTAAGTTTTAATGCATAAGCATTTGTATGTAAATGTATTTTTTTCTGTCCCCTTTTACTAAATTGTAAGCTCCACAAGGACAGAAACAAGATCTGTTTTGTTCACCATCCTATTCAAGTGTGTGTGCGCACATACACACACACACACACATATATATAGTAGGCACTCAAAAAATGGTTACGTGTTAATATTCTTGACAACCTAATAAAGTAGGCATCATTCTCTCCATTTTACAGAAAAGGAAATTGCAAAGAATTGCTTGCCCTAGTTAATCGGTTAGAAGCAGAACCTAGATTCAAACCCACTCTGCATGACTCTATAGTTCATGGTTCTTCCCTGGTAATCAGCATTCCTCCTTTATTTGGAAAATGAAATCCATATTAGTTTGGTAGTACTGCCTTTAAGAAAATATTACAACCTGGGAGCACCTGGTGGCTCCGTTGGTTGGGCATTTGTCTCTTGATTTCAGCTCAGGTCATGATCTCAGGGTTCTAGGATCAGATCGAGCCCCATATAAGGCTATGCACTGGGTGTGGAGCCTGTTTGGGATCCTCTCTTTCTCTTTTTCTTAAAAAAAAAAAAAAAAAAAAAAAGTACCACAAACTGGATGGCTTTAATGACAAATGACAGAAATTCTTTGTCTCAGTTCCAAGGCTAGAAGTCTAATATCAAGCTTTTGTCAAGGTTTGGATCCTTCTGAGGATATAAGAGGGAGTCTATGCCAAGCTGCTCTTAGCATCTGGTGGTTTTCAGCAATCTTCAGTGTTCTTTTGGTTGTGGATGCATCACCACATTCTCTGCCTTCAAGTTCACATGGCATTGTTCTTGTGTGTGTGTCTGTGTCAAAATCTCACCTTTTTATAGGGACATTGGTCACATTGGATTGTGGTCCCACCAATGACTTTATCTTAACTTCACCATGTACAACAACCCTATTTTCAAATAAAGTCACATTTCAAGATAATGGTGGTTAGGACTTGAACATATGAATTTGAGGAGGATACAGTTCAACTTATAACAGTATCTGTATATTGGATAGCCAACTACTCAAAAAAAGTATGCTAAGTGTTTTTGTACTATATATAATATTCATAATGTAGGGGGAAAGCTCTCAAAGCAAGGGATCCATATTCTAGTTTTGTCTTAGCTTAAAATTTGAGTCTTTTAGTCATCTTTTTTTAAAAGATCATGTGAATCTCAAAGATTATGTAATCAAGAGTTGAGAATGTGGATGTTTTGTAATTTAGCAACTTAGCATGGAAACAATTAAGCAAGTACAATATTGGGAGTCATCATACCCTATAATATTGCTAGGCTACATTTGTATGGACCTTATTTTATTCTTACATCTTGAGAATTTTATTTTATGTAAAGAGGAGTTTTTAAGAAGTATTAAAAACTCTCAGTAACATACTTCTGCAACCAGGAAGTAAAAGTTTAGTTTGTTTCAACTTAGCTCCTATCTCCCACGGTGTCAGAGTGTGGTGTGAGGTTTTAGAAAGAATGTAGAGTTTCCACTCACTTCTTTTCATGAGTTTTGTTCTGTATGAGGGGTCATTGCATTATACCAAGAAGAACTGACCCTATCACATTTGTGACTTTCTTAAGTCTAGGGACAGGCAGCTGCCCATCTTCAGAGGGGAGAAGCTTCATGATGTCTCTAAGTCACAAGGCGTGTGAAGCCCACTAGTGGAGGGGAGGTTTTCTCTAAAAATTTTAACCAAAGTATTGACCATTAATACATAAATATACCTAAAAATTTTTAGGTATTGAAAGTGAGAGTAAGATTCAGGAGCCTAGAACTATTTGTTTTGTTTAATTCTTAGCTACCAGACCAAGTAACTAATAGCGAGAAGGGGAAATGAAAGATTACAAAAAAGTAAGTAGGGAAATAAACCATGACAAAAAAAAAAAAAAAGAAGAAGACACAAAGATGAAATGGAGAGACAGGCAAGTTGGAAAAAATAAAAGAAAGGGAAAAACAGCAAGATGAAATGAAATAAGAAAAAAATCAGAAGAGATTTAAAAAGATTAAAATAATTAACAGTGAATGACAAACACAATTTGACATAATTTTCAAAATTCTGAATTATGAATACTTGTCTTTTTACCACCAGTACTCCAGACTTTGTTTCTTTACTCCTGACTTGCCAGAACCATTAGGTATAAATGATTTCCTTTCACTTGTACTTAAGTTGGATTTGAAGGTACTAACAGTCTTGGGCAGGAATTAGCAATAGATATACTCAAGTTATTGATATAGTTAAAAAGAAAACCCTATGAAATTTTCCTTTTCCATTTTCCCATACAATTATTTATGTTACACAGACTCTGCAATACCCCACCCCTTTTTTAAAGATTTTATTTATTTATTTGACAGAGAGAAAGAGAGAGAGATCACAAGTAGGCAGAGCAGCAGGCAGAGAGAGAGGGGGAAGCAGCCTCCCCTGCTTGAACAGAGAGCCCGATGAGGGACTTGATCCCAGGACCTGAGCCAAAGGCAGAGGCTTAACCCACTGAGCCACTCAGGCGCCCGCCCCCCCCCCCTTTTTAAAGGGAAAACCAACTTATTGGGCAGATTTTTCAGGGTAATTGAAATAGAGCATGACCGTAAGTATAGTATAGAATTGCCCTTGTAAAACGTGTTTTAATATGTATACTCATATAGCATCTGTAGCTCCTCCAGGCTGATCCTGTAAAATAATGAAGGAAACTACTGGTGAATTAAACAGCTTGTTAGTCATGGGGGATCAGTGAATAGGGTTCTCCTGGGGTTCAATATATGGAGAGGTAGCAATGAGATCAGGAGAAAAAAAAAAAACCAAACTCCTGGTTAGTGAATATATATTAAGGCATCCTGCAAATGCACTGTAGGAAATAACTTCATTTCAGAGACTCAGTATTTTGTACCTCTCACCTAGGGACCCAGGTCAGAGTTCTGTCTTGGCAGAGCCAGGCAGAATGTTCAGAATGAAGGGAAGGAGCCAAGGTAGACTATCGTGAAGGCCAAACTCCGAAAGCCTCACTGGGTTCCCCAGTCCTTCAGTCCTCATTGTGTTGCTGAAGTTAGGCATTTGACACCAACTAATGTTCATCCATTTTTGTTGTGAAAGGGAGGTCCTTCCAGACCCTCCATTCATCTGGTGAGTGTTGAGCACCTGCTGTGAAAAAGAAGTCAATCCCATAGTTGTCCTTAGGAAACTGATGAGACCCCACAACTTACATACTCAGGATCATTTGAACAGTGCCTTTCTGAGTATATGTGAAGATAAGAAAGAAGCTCGTTGATCACCTCAGGGCTTCCAGCTGCTAGCATTCCCTCTTCCCCATGACCTTTCTCTTCTTTACCCACTCCCCAGTCATGCTGATAGCTGAGGCAAATATTAGGGCATGAGTCATTTTCAGAGGTTGTATTCCTAGCAGTCCTCAGGTGGGCAAGTTGTGGAATTTGACTCCCTTTCAAGCTGTGCCTATAACCTGCAACCACCTACCTTGTGATATCCGTCAGAGCCAGAGCCCATATCTAGACTTATTATTGTAGGAAAAAATTGCTGCCGTGTGTAACCGTTATGATTTGCGTGTTGACGCCTCAGCTCTAACAGGTCCCTGTAACAAAATAAGTCAGGAGGTTATCTCTTTCTCTCAGAAAAGTGGTCATTTTACTCAGACTCTACGATTTTCTCTGGAAAAAGTATCATTTCTTTTTGCACGTGAGTTTATGTGTATACACACACTGACTGTGGGGTACTGAAAACTGGAAAGATTTGAATAAGTGTGCTAAGATAATAAATGCATGGTCACATCTCATGTGAAAATCAGGATTTATGGATGAAATGGAATGGAAGGATTCACAGAATTCTGCTCTCCCATTAATTTATTAACTGGTTTCCAAGAGGTCCCTGGATTTGGAATGTGGGGATTACATTTTTAGATGGGTAAGTGTTTAGTGCTTCCCTCTGAACAATGCTGGGTCCTGATCTGCCTGCCAGAGGGTAGCAAAAAAATTGGGGGCTGGGGCTCTTTCAACAGAAACCCCAAGGAATCCAGGCATCTTCACCTTGTCCTAAATAAAAGACGGCTAACATCCTGGTCCTAAAATCTGCCACACGTTTTATTAATAAACAGTGTCTTTTTTTGTTTAATCCCGGGTTGTCTTCAATATTTTTCCCCCCTTCAAGGGAATGTGAGATGCTATAGGGATGAAAAGAAGAGTAAGACACCACCCCTGCCTTGAGGACACTCTCAGTCTAGTGGGAAATATAGGAACATTAATAAATGATTATGCCGAGGTTGACGAATGCAACAATAGGGTATAGACAAGTAAGGACTTGACAGAGAAGTGGGAGGAGACCTAATGTGTCTGCAAAACTGGAGGATGCCAAGTGGGCAAAACTTCTTTTTTCAAAGTAAGCCCTCTGAGAAATCTTCCATGCTTCTGTCAGCAGATATGCATTTGATCCAAGCCTCTTCTCAGTGGCTACTGGACAAGGCTGTGAGAAAGGGGCCTCTGCTCCGTGGACCAGCAAGGGAGATAGTAGGTTACAATGTCTGCATGTCCTGAAACAGTTTAATGAGCGCCTGCCCCAGATCCCATGTGGTGATTGATATGCCTGAAAAACTGGTCAGCATTTTAAACTTCTGTGACTACGATAGCAACAGCAATAACACCAGCTGATAATTACTGAGTGCCGTGTACCTTACTGACTAGTGGTCCCGTGTCATATCATTCTGCTTCTCACAAGAGCCTTGTAAGCGAGCTACAGGAAGTGAGGATCAGAGTAGCTAAATCACTTTGCTTCTAGCTTTTCCAAGGTCACGTGGCTGATAGGAGGCATCCTACTTTCTAGCACAGAGCTTGTCTGGATTTGGATTTCTTGTTCTGTTCTGGTTTCTCCTTCCTCATACCTCCCCCTAGACAATAGAGCTATACAAACAGGAACACTTTAATCATGGGGGTTCCGTTGTTCTTTTTAAGTGACGGAAGGCTTCGGAGGCCCTTTAATGAACGTGCTGCTTAGCCCTGTGCTCCAGCACTAGGGTATGGTGATAAGCATCTGTTGGTGTTAAGAGAATTAAAGTTTCTTCATGGTAGCTTAGTTTATTCAAGATGCTTTGAGTGTCTGAATATTTCCCTAACTTCCTTTATCTTGGAAGGAAGAAAGCCAGAGACGCCTTCAGGGTGCTAAAACTTTGTATGTATTGAGAACATGCCTTGGGGGTATCTTAGACAAAATAAGCTTATAATAGTAGCTATTTCATGAGCAGAATCTAGGTTAAGATGCTTGGCGGGCTGGTCTGTATTGACTGATACTCACTATTCCGTTAAGTAGGGTAGACTGAATAAGTATTTCAGAATTTGATGATGGATGAAGAAATGGTGCAAAGGTGACACGGCCCCACATTTGTAGTGGTGATATTATCACTTCCTTTTCCTTTGTGGTGTTAAAGTCTGGGCATCCTAAAGAGGAGGAAGATTTGTTTTCCTGTATGTGTGTGTTTTGCTCCCCCCCACCAAGTATGTGTTAGCTGTGGGCGCAATCCAAAGAAAGCTGTAATCAAAACTGAATTTTTAGCTAAGACCAGTGACCATAGTCAACACCCCCAGCAGACTGGTCTAGAACAGAAAGCAAACACAATGCCAGCTCTATAAAGTTTGGGCTCCTGGGTGAGGGACAGAGAGCACAACCACTACATTGGGGATAAAATACTGTTCCATTGTCTTAGGAATCACCAAGTGGCAGCATGTTCTCTTAACATATTTTACTAATACGAAAGTTGCAACTGAAAGTTCAAAAACTATGTGTTGGAGAACAGATTACAGGGATGCGCCAGGCATCTGTCCCATTCGGTGAACAGGCCTTGGAACAGATGTCTCGAATTTCTTCAAATCCAGAACATGCTGTCCAATTTTTTTGGTGGTAAACATACTTTTTTTCCTTTTTGTCACCGCTCACCAAAGTATTATATTTAATGCATAAAATATGTAAATTCTTAAAGCATCATTTTGCTCTTTAGTGAGTTTAGATATTACAAAACGGTTTAATTATAAAAACAGACAGACCTAGTCCTGGGACCTGTGCAGCTAGAAATAAATGTGCAATCAAAACTGCAATTACCTGCAGAATTTAGTGTAAACAGATCAGCAATCACATAACAAACACAGGCTAGTTTGCATTCTGATATGAATACAGTTAGATCCAAAGCAATTTTCCTTTATTTATCTTAGCTGCTCAGCATAAATAAAGCAAGGGCATTGAAGCAATTAGCATAATTAGAGTATCGTGGTCAGGCCCTGTGTGATTTCAAGAGACGTTTCACTTTAGAATTCTTTTTCCCATACAAGAGTTTCCCTGAGCCACTAAAATATCGCTTTGGGCATTTTTGTATTTCAAATTTGCAAGTTGTCAGTTTGAAAAACCCTTGACACATGGATGTGAAAGCATCTCGCAGACAGCCACAGAAGGCATACCCTCAGCTTTTCATTACTAAGAAGCTGGGGAATTTCCTTCTTCAGCTCTTTCTCCTACTTGACGTTTAACCCTAGAAATGTCAGTCTTAATTATTTCCATTGCCTTCAAATTGGGTCCAAGGGTTAAAGACAACTTGTTCCAAAAAAATAGAGAATGGGAGTAGAGGGGAAGGAGAGGTTATATCATAGTGGTAACTGAGCTGTTGCTACAAGAGCAAAGGCTCTGGCAGTCAGCTGGCTACTGGGGATCTGATGTTCACTAGCTCCCAAGAAAAAGGCTGAGATCAGAGTGGGGGAGGGGCTGCGCATGGCTTACTTGCAGGAGGCTGGGGAAGCATGGCGGAATATTCTCTGCATAGAAGAATGGTGATGCTAACTGGTAGATGATAAAACTGGCTCCAAAAAACACAAACAGAAGAAACCAGTTCTTTTGGTTTCTGCATTTTACTATTCTTTCGTGTGTATGAAGGCACTTGAAAAAGATTGCCTTTTAGTTGGAAGGAAGAAGGTGCTAGTCTCTGGCCATCCCCTGTGTGGTGGGCCTCATTCCTGCCCATTAAAAGAACTGAGTCTTCATAGAGGTTGTGCTTTCATTCTCTTGTAAAAATTATTTTTAAACTTAACATCTAGTAAAACAGAATCCTCTTGTGTGTGTTTTTACAAATTTTCACACACGTTGACATGCATGTAGCCAATACCACAATCTGGATATAGAAAAGTACCATCAGCCCAAAACACTCCCTGATGCCATCCCTTTGTGTCTCTTCCTCCAAACCCTGGCAACCACTGATGTATTTGCCTTCACTGATTTTTTTTTTAGATCTTTAGGAGTATGTCACATAAATGGAATCATACAGTCTGTACCCTTCAGAGATGGGCTTCTTTTACTCATCAGAACGCACGTGATAGTAATACCAGTAACTCACAGCTTTCTATTGCTAAGTAACATTCCACTACAGATCTATCCCACAGCGTGTTTATCCATTCACCCACTGAAGGGCGTTTGGGTTGATTCCATTTCCATTTTTTGGCAGTGGTGAATAGAATTGCTGTAAACATCCATGCACTGACTTCTCTATGGACATAGGTTTTCATTTCTCTGGGGTAAATACCCAGGAGTAGAATTTTGGAATAATAAGGTAAATATGAGTTTAGCTTTCTAAGAAACTGGCAGATGGTTTCCCAGAGTGGCCAAACCATTTTGCTTTTCCGTCAGCTGTGTTGTTCTGCATCTTTGTCAGCACTTGGGATTGTCAAGATTTAAAAAAAAAAAAAAAAGTTTTAGCCTCTTCTAATAGGTATGTAGTGGGATATCATCATGGTTTTCACTTGCATTTTGCTAATGGCCACTGATCTTAAGCCGTGTTTATTTGCCATGTGCATGTTCTCTTAAGTGAAATATCAGCTTCTCAGGTCTCTTGCCTGTTTTAATCAGGTTGTTTGTCGTGTTCTCAGTCTTAATTTATATTTGCAAATGTTAGAGAATCTCAGCTCTGTATCCAGTCCTCAATCATGTTCGTTAATGTAAGCCCATTCATAGATTTGACTTTAGCCAATACAAACCACCAGTAAAATTCAGCTCAGTAAGCCCCAAATTCTAGGATTAAGGGACTAATAAAAAAAGAAAATCACTGTACAATAAGTCCACTCCATTATTAAACTTCTGATCTTTTGATCTTTTTAAATGTCCAATTCTTTTTCTTAAAGAAAACCTCTGGCCCAGTCTTAAGTTTTTCTTTCTTTGGCCTCTTTCTAGCCTATGGCCCAACTGTAGCCAAACTTTACTATTAACCACAGCTTGAACATTCTTTGCCTCCTGGAGGAGTGTATAGCCCCTAATCCATTTCTCTCTGAGCTGCTGGGATACAAGTTTGGGGAGCATTGGTGGACAGGAGATGGAATATATATATATATATATATATATATATATATATATATATATATATCTTGCACTGTGGCTGACTATGCTGGGCAATTTGCCTATATCATATCACTTAATCCTGGGCCAATAGATGTTAGCTCTGTTCTACAAACAAAACAAACAAAAACAGAAACTCAAATTCAGAGAAAACAAAGGACTTGCCCAAGCTCATAGGGTTTATAAGTGTCTGAACCTAGGATTTGAACACAGGCCTCCCTGACTGCAGAAATCTCTTTCTGTGCAACTGCAAGGTAAGCAGAAATCTAAGATAAATAAAATAATTGCATATAAGCCTTTAGTCTCGACAACCCTGAGAATAATAGATAAAAGTAGGTATTATTGTCTTCCTTTCCTTTGAAAAATTATTGTGCTATAGTGTAGCAAAACCTTCCTTCCTAAAAACAGAGTAGTAAATTAAGATATTATCATTTTGCTTCAGGATAAGAAGTAGCCTTCCCCCGGTCTAAGCCAACTTAGTTCATAGTCCTTGGTTCATAGTTCTAGAGAACTATGCTTACACTTTAAAATCTACTTTACAAATGATACTGAGTTATTTAAGAAATTTGATTGCACAAAGGTTATATTTTCAGGCAGTATCTCAGAAATGCAGCAGACAGCATTTCTTAATTCTTTAATTTCAGAGTTAAAGAACTAAGCATGGTGACCATAACTGTAAGCACTAGGAACACTAGAGGAGAATATTTTTATTTTATTTTCCCCTTCCTAAAGAAAGAAACCCAGGAGTCATAAAAGACTGACAGAGGTAATTATTGAAAAGATCTAAATTACCTACAATGAAAGATACCATAAAAAAGCTAAAAGTCAAATTGTAGGCTTATGGAAAATATTTATAACACACAAAACAAAGGATCAGTTCGAACTATATGAAAAGATCAAACAATTCATGAAGACCCACATTCCACTAGAACATAGTCAAAGGATATGGATGAGAACATCACCAAATAAATATAGATGACTAATTGGTACAGAAGATTACTGGACATTTTTGCCAATATTGACCAATAGTGAAAAGACTAATAATATCCAATATGGGTGAGAATGTGAAGAGAGTAACTCTCATTTACTACTAATGAGACTGCATAGTTCTATCTTGTAAATAATTTGGGGGACAAAAGACAATTTGGCAGCATCTAGTAAAATTGGCCAAGTAATTCCATTTTTAAGAACTTTACACTACAAAAAAGTTGGAGAGAATCCATCGGTGTATTTTTTATAATTGCCCCAAATTTTTAAACTTCCCTCAAACAGGAAAATGGTTTAATGCAATAAGGTATACTATACTACTTAGAAAAAGCATGATAAACCTGTATGTGCTGACATGACAAAATAGTCAAGCGGTATTGTTGGCCTCAGCAAGTTACAGGAGTTTACATATACATAACGTGTGTATGTGTAGATATGTATGCCTAAATCTAAAATCCTACCATCTCAGATTAAAGTTCAATGCGAATGCAAAATACTGATTCACATTCTTCGCTTAAATAATTTTACTTTGACCTACCATAGGGGTTCATGCAGCACTTTTTGAAGCCAATAGTAACCAATAAATTAAAGAGAAATTTCTTCTTAAATAAATTTTGCATGATTCTGCCCCCAGATAAGAAGGTGTATTTTTCATTCAAACAATACTACTGGTTTCCTTAAAAATGTTACCAAATCTTTTTGGCATGTCCTTTTGTTTAGTCAGCTTTAGCATGAGAAGAGCCTTTGTTTATTATGTTTTATACAATGTCATAATCTAATATAAAATCCACAGGGAGAATTTATGGCTTACCTCTTAACTATTATTGGTCAGTATAGCCCAATTAATAAGAATATTTGCAAATTTCTGCTGTGTGTGGTACTTACTGTTTTATAGAGCAACAGAAAATACTCCTTTGTCAGTGCTTTTTCTGTATATGAACCATGGCTTGCTACAAACCTCAGCCAAAGTGACCACTAAAGAAACAGTTAACAGAATGGGCCTGATTTCTGTACTGTCCTGGAGCCCACTGTGAAAAAGATAAACAGTATATTTCTTTATATTGGAAGTCGGGCTTTTGTGGCCAAATCCCTTCAATAACACAATTGCTAGGAGCTGGGTATTGTAGAAACATATGAAGAAGTCAGGAGTGTGACTAGAATACAGTTTTGAGTGGACGAGTATTTCCAAGCCATGGCTCACCTGCCCCTTTTCAGGTAAGACATCCACAGTGATAGATAATGAGAACGTGTCTTGCCCCCTGTCTATGCATAGTTCCTTATGCCTAAACCTCCATGTGGCAATTTCATCACTTCTTTCCTAGGAACCTGGTTTGTTATTCTTTCTTTATGAAAAAAAAAAACAAAAAACAAAAAACAAGTAAATAAAAGTCTAGAGTTTCCATGATGACCACATAGTGAGGACTCTGTAAAGACTTAATGGGTGCCCAGATGTGAACTTTCACCTACGCTAAGCAGAGACTCTTATGGGTGTGGCAGGGCAAGGGGTCCTACCCAAACATAGTGGCTACCTTAGCCTTAGGAAAGTTCTCTTTCCAGAACAGGTACTGTGCCTTTTTCAGAGCATGGGACAGAAGGCTTGTAAGATGAACATATTAACAAGGAATAGTAGCAATAGAACTGGCTGTTATTCTCAGAGGATCCAAAGATTTAAAAAAAAACAAAAACAACAACAAAAAAAACTAAACTAAAATAGAGCAAAACATTCTTCCCGTATGCTCTGCCTCTACAGAGAGATACCATGTAAGCCTTTTTGATATAACAGGCAAAGCCAAGTGTGGTAGTCACTCAAATTTTATAATGGGAAGTATGAGCGTGTATATACGTATAGTCTTGAAAATTAGTACTTACACATTTACTAAGAGAAATCTGCATGGGGACCTCAATTTTGGAATTGTGAAATCTATCTTCACTCTCATTCTGCAGTGTCCTTTGGGATATGCCTATTATAAAAGGGCTCAAAATTTATTTGACTGAAGACTAGTATGAAGTTTAGTGTTCACAAGCAGTAAAAAAAAAAAAAAGGACACTTGAGTGTGGCTGCTGTTCTAGGCCCAAAAGTAGATACAAAACTGGCAAACCTTTTGGTTGAATAACTTCTAAATAATCTATACAGTAGAATAATACAAATCGTGTCTCTTAAAACTATACCCATAAAAGGGTGCCTGATGGTTCAGTCAGTTAAGTGTCTGCCTGCCTTCCACTCAGGTCTGCATGGGGTCCTGGGATCAACCTGCAGGTCCTGCTTCCTGCTCAGCAGGGAGCCTGGTTCTCCCTCTCCCACTGCACCTCCACCCACTTGTGTTTTCTCCCTCTCTCTTTCTCTCAAATAAATAAATAAAATCTTTAAAAAAATAAAGATAATAAAACTATACCTATATAGACTTTTAAGTTTCACGTAAAAACAGGCTACATCTGTCTAGTCCATCACTATCTTCAGTATCTAGTGCCTAGGTCAGTTAAGCAACCGTGACTTAATAAATATTTAGTGAAGAGATCAATTAATTAACATGTCCACCAGAACATTAATGGAATTTATCTCTGGATTATGGGCAATTTGTATTTCCCTATTTTTGCTTATTTGCATGCTCTATCTAAATTTTCTAAAATGAAGATGAATTACCATTTTAGAAAGAAATACATTTTGCCATTAGTGAAAGATTCTTGGAATCCCCTTAAATTTTTGTACTTAGTTATATTAGTGAGTGTGCTGTCTTTCAGTCACCAAAAAACAAACAAACAAACAAAAAAAAAAAAAACCCTGCTTGTTTAGGGCATATAGTTTAGGGTTATTTTTCTATCCCTCTTGATAGTTTTGTACTGATTGAACAACACTCACCTGCCCTCTCCCCCTATGACTGAGAGTTCACGTTCACAGGCCAATGGTCGGGGTTAGGAGCCCTCTCTTTGGCCACAGAACAGTGAAACCTCTTACCTGGGGCCTCAGGTTCCTGACCCTGGGCTCATTACACAAATTCTTGAAGCGGCTGAGCTAACCCCGGCTGGTGTGAGTAGGAGTCTGTAATTAGACCTGAGGCTAGGGGGAACCAGTGTTTACCTTCAGCTGCCTGCTTTTGTTCCATGGGAGCAATGGAATCTTAAGATACATATAGAGAGATTCGGTTCATCAATATGTAAAGTGGGTAAGAGGACACATCTCTATTGAGGTTATTATCATCTTAAATTCCTATGTGTAATTTTTAAAAATCTTCAGTGATAGGCCCAACACAACTACAATTATTATTAAAAACTTTTGCTTAAAATGTTATTAAAATATCTTTATTTTCTATATGGGATAGGGTAATAATCATAAACAGCAGAGGAATAGAGTCGTAATTTATAACTGTATAGAGTGTAGATTGTATTTTTTTCCCCAATGAAATGCGGAGATACAGAAAAATTATCATGATTTGTGTTATAACACTGGAGTCAGAACTAATACTGAGGAGTGTTTTCTCAACTTGATACATGGGCTTTAGCTATGCAGCTCCCATCAGCACTAATGGGAGATTCAAGGCTAAGTGCCAGGGTTAAAACTGAGACTATAATGCAAGCTTTGGATGTTGTATAATTGGAAACCGATTTTCATTGTGATTTTATGTGCTGTTTCTTGCTTTTGGGATCCCTGCTGTTATACTTTTAAAATTTGAATTTCAGGTATGGTAAAAGATAACATTTAATAATAAATAAAATATGTACCCAATATTTTCTATCTTTGCCAGTGAAACGATGAAGTGGATTAGAATTCCAACTGAAAGATAGAGCTGAAGGTTTGGCTAAGATACTGGGTGTGTGTTGCTTGCACAATGTCTAGAAAATTCAGTTACCCGTCTATTTGAAAAAGAAATTGGTGTACGTTTTCCTGTCTATCCAATTACCAGTCTATTTTTCCTGAACTGTTTTCATACACCAGTGGTATGACTGTATTATGAAAAACAATGAAAGCCCTTGAACTATTTCACATGGTCATAATGAGCATGAATAGGAAATTAATACCTATGACAGGAATTGTGAATAAATATGATGGTGCATATCTTCCCCCTCACATAGACAGTGTTTTTGTACCCCTGGAAGGAAAATTTAATCTTCTGTGGCTGAAATAAATTAAATTTATTTCTCCTGCCTGCTTAATATCAATAAATGAGTAGATTTTGCCTACTTTAATATTTAGGTGCTCTTTGCTTAATCATTTGTGTATTTAACTGATGACAGCTGCCCTAATTTAGGGGACATTAGAATGTGCCAACCAATTCACTTTCGAAGATAAAAATCACACAAATCAGTGTTTCACTTTGGCGTGCTCAAACAGGAAGATTTTAGGGTGTATTAATAGTAATCAAGTGGTAAATATAGGTTTCGACATAGGCATGAACTTTGGCCAATTGTTTGAGAACATGGCTAGTTCATAGAGCAATGGCCATTCTTTGGAACTGCAGTTTCCTTATATTCAAACCAAAGCTTCTTTGAATATTAAATGAACATCAAATCTGTATCTCTGCCAGGGAGCCCAGTAGCCTTAAGTCTTGTGTTGAGAGAGCCAGCACGGGTGTCAGTAATGATGTTCAGTGAACAGTGCAGCTGAGAGAGACAGAGGCAAGAAGGAACACACAACCATGATCACATATATTGAACATTATGCATTTCCATCAGATAATCAATTCACTAACTCCTCAATTTTATACCCAGTCCCCAGAACTCCACGTGAAACCACTGCCACCCAGAGAGCAGGCACCCACTTGATAGTAGACAGGAAGAGTGACCTCCTAAGTACATTAAGACGCTCATGCCTAGGGGAACACTGCCATGAGAGGAGCCATCAGCAGAGAGGGAAAACTAGAGGATTAGGGCTTGTGCTACATGGAGCACTGCTCGCCTTGATGGTCTGAGTTGGCAGCTGGAGTCTTGAGCTGGTTTGTTAGCCTCAACGAGGTGGTTAACATAACTTTTGACTACTAACAATGCTTTAAGCCTCTGTGACCTTCAGGTTGAGGTCATAGGCCATAAACCTGTGTGGACCAGTTTTCATCTGAACACCAGGTAGCGCGTTCCATAGTGTAATGGTTAGCACTCTGGACTCTGAGCAGCAGGAAATGAATGGATGAGTCTTCTGTATTGCTTTGGACAGTCAACAAAGAAACATTTATGTATTTATGTAATGTCATGGTTGTCCTCATTGCATTCAGTTTCTCCTTAGCGACCCCAGGATGAGGCCCAAGCAAGGCTTGTAGCCCCAAGTACTGAAAGGATCTGCTGCTTAGAGAAACCACAAATACACACACGTGTGCACACACACACACGCGCGCGCGCACACGCACAAACCCCAAAAGGAGTCATGTAAGACCAAGAGGATCTGGAGAATCTGAATCTCAGTGCGGTCAGAGGTACATGGCTAGAGTCAGACCACCTTCTCCTGCTCTGTTGTGCTGTTAGCCCACAAGGCCCAGACCAAAACGTAATAAAGCTCCAACATCCCTGCATTCAGCATTTTACAAATCTCGTCGGAACAGAAGAGTAAATAATTTCTTAAACAGTTTGGCTCTTACAGTAGTCAGTCTTGGACAGCTGTCAATAGGAAACCCCAAGTCTTCTAGTATTAAACTCTGCGACCACAGAGGGACCTGTCACCTAAACCTTGACATAGGACCTATGAGAATTATTTTTATTTTTATTATTAGAAAGCCCTGACAAGTACTTGGAAAAGCTGGGGAGAGCTAGAAGAATGGATTCCCATTTCCCCTAAATACTGTCTTTATTCACTTACTTGAAGGCTTGTTTAAAATAAGACAAGTTTTTCCTCTCTTAGTTACTTGAGAAACATCCTTTGCAAAATCATTCCCTTGTAATGCAATCCTAGGACAATGTAGCGGGACTATTCATAATCATTGTAAGCAATTATATTTTTTTCCTGAAAAACGCTTTGAGCCTTACTCGCCCCAGCATTCTGCAATTTATAAATCTGCCTTCAGTTCACTTAAGATGATAGAATTTCTGTGACAAAGCATTTGTGATTTTATCTTTTTATATGTGGTCTTGAGTAGTGTACTGTTTTCCTTATGCACGAAATCTCTCCAGCATCATCTAGCTGACTCTTCTTCTTTGTGTATCCTAGCGTGGGAGAGGACTTCGGGAAAGCATGTTTACTCTCAGGGTAGAAGTGGGTGGGGAGAGAGACTGCGTATGGAGGGAACCTATCCCCTAACCCTCCCCCCTACCCTTACCCCCCATGCCCTCCCCTGGCTTCCTCTTGCAGATTCCCAACACTGCTCTCTGTGTTGACTGCCCCAGCTGGAAACAGTGGTCCCAGCCCTGCTTCCCTGTCTGATCCACTTTTCACTGAAGGAAGAGTCTGGAGCCAGGGCTGGGAAAGTGGAGGGCAGGGGTTGAGGGCAGGATTTTTTCGATCACCACTGAAATTGGAGAGATATGAACCTGAACTCTTAAGAGGAAGGTGATATGGTCTCCCAAGAAGGCAATTAAGCAGACAAGGAGTGTGGGAATTAGGGATCAAAACTGTGAGGCGAACAGGTTGAGTGGTCTTAGACAAGTTACATTTAATCTCAGAGCCTCATTTTCCTTATTTCAAGCAGGGGCAGTGTTGGAATTAATTAATTCTGCAGGATGTGCTTAGAGATCCACAGTCGGAGACTAGAGCAGTGCGGAAGGAGGTTTTGTGTTGCTGTTTCTCTTGTTCCTAGAAAAATGAAAGCTTCCTCATTTTTTACTGCTCCCCCAAACCTCCCTACCCAACAAGAAGAAAAAGCAACCGGTCAGCTTTACCTACCAAGTACTCACATGCATTTCATTGAAAGCTCGCCTCAGCTGCGTCTCTGAGACCAGATCCTCTGTGATTTTTTAACATTTTTCTATGGGACTGAGTTGCAGTGCATTTATTCTAACCTTTTCCTTATTTCTTAATCGTCTACAGGGCTGATGATATCAGTATCTTACAGTTGGTCTTTGGTTGCTTATTTCTTTTTTTTTTTTTTTTTTTTTTTTTTTTTTTTTTTTAAAGATTTTTTTTTTTTTTTATTTATTATTTATTTGACAGAGAGAGAAATCACAAGTAGGCGGAGAGTCAGGCAGAGAGAGAGAGAAGCAGGCTTCCGCTGAGCAAAGAGCCCGATGCGGGGCTCGATCCCAGGAAACTGAGATCATGACCTGAGCCGAAGGCAGTGGCTCAATCCACTGAGCCACCCAGGCGCCCCTGGTTGCTTATTTCTTAGGATAGTCTTCATGCCTTGTCATAATACTTCTCATGGCAGCTCCCTAAAACTTTGCGGAGCCCCCAGAATTTGACCTTAGGACAGCAAAGGGCTGATGTTTCTGAGGCTGACCACCAACACAGTCTCTCTTTGCAGCGACCCCTTTAGGTTTCTTTCCTTCTTTTCGGCAGAACTTAAATTTCCAAGTTGTGTGTGTTTGCTTGTAAATACACCACTCAGCTTTGTTCCTATCCTTTGTGTCAACAGGAAAATCCCCTTGTTCTATGTTTAGCTTGAATAATTACCAAACTGTTTGTAATTAGAATGTGAGGGTGTGACCTCATAGCAATTTTTTCATTTCCTTTCTCTGTATTTAATACATTTCAGAAACGGAAAATACCAAATCTGTCCCCCCCTTTTTTTGATGCTTATCAGTAATGGAAACATTGCAAAACAATCAGCCCAATACCTATGCTTTGTTCATTTATTGCCTTCTCTGAAGATAAATTGACTGTACTCAACGCTCTTCAGCATTTTTCTTCACCTAGATATTATTGCCTTGTGCAGCCACCCCAAGGTGACTGTTATCACTTAATTAAATCCTTGCACGCTGGGAAGAAAAAACAACATTGTTCCTCCATAACCCCAAGGAGCCTATTTTTAAGCCACTAAGCCTTTTCCCTGTTTTATTAACTTATTCCTGGCTACAACAAGACATACTTTTGTTGATGAGCAAAAGGTTGTATTAGCTTTTTATTTTCTGGGTAAACTTATCTATTCTCTGGGATGAGAGAAGAAAAAGAAGAATGGACGTTACAAGGGAAGGGAAAAAATGGGGTCTCTTCAACCTCCCTGATGCTAGTAAAGGTCTCTGTAAACACCACGCTGGAAACCAGAAGCAGGGGATTCAGGCAAGGGAATGAGAAAATAAAATGTAAACATCAAATGAGAACAAGACTAAAAGTAAAATGACGTGTCTGTCTATTGGGGGAAACATATGGGGTAGAGGATACCGCTTTCAAGCTAGGGAAACAAGGCATAGAAGTTATGTGGGGCTTTTTTGTTTGTTTGTTTGTTTGTTTTTTACAGAAGGAATGATCTATTGGTGCTTCTTTTTGTTGCTGCCTGGAGTAGTATCTCTTTATTAACCTTTTGTTTAATGTGTTAATTTTTTTTTCCTCCCACTCAGGTTTCCTTTACAGAATCAGGCATCCATTAGCAATCAGTTCACGCCCCAGTTGTATTTCAAGGCATCAAAGAAATACCGTTGGGGTAAATTGAGGGCTGTGTGTATGTGTGTATGTGTGTGTAAGTTGATGTGGGGACGTGTGTGCACATACTTGTGTGTATGTGTGTGCATGTGTGCTAGGAGTAGGGATACACGACCTGTAACTGGCCATTCAGAGTGCAGCACGTAATATCAGAAAGTTTGCTTGCCGCAAAGCGAGTTCTCTGTTCATATGTGGTAAATTATGTACCTTTCAGTTTGTTTCTAGTCCGTTACATCACGGGCCAGAAAATGGGTTGTCACTTCTAAGATTTGGACCCAAGCAAGCATATGTGTTTATTCATGACGGTAAATCATTTTACCACACGCTGTGTTCACCAACAGAGTAAATGCTGCTTAAAGCTGTAATATTGGCAAGAGAAGTTGATGCTGAGACAGACTTGCGCTGGATAGAAACCTGGTTCTCAAATAGTTTGATAATGAAGATATCTGAACTGTCTCCCATCGTTGCCCACAGGTTACACATTTCTCAGCGTCATACACGGAACCCACGATTGTGAACACTGGCTCACTCCCTCCTAGGGGGCAGGCTGTGTCCGATGGCTCACTGTGTCTGTCTCTGAAATGGGAAAAGCACAGACACCTCTAGGATAGTGTGAGAATGAGCCCCAAAATGCCTGTGAAAATCCCTTTAACAAAAGGGCTCTCTGTCCAAACACCAGGAGCTGTTTCTTGCTTGATGCATCAGACCTTCCACTGTCCACTTGGAGGGACTGAGAATCTTCATGCGTTGCTTCTTGGGTTCAGGTCGTAGTTGTTTCCATCTTGCCAACCAAATGGATGCCTGTGGGAATGTGTATATCTTTCCACTCGCTGGAGTGGACTGGTTTGCTTTTTTTCCCTCTGCAGGTTAATTTCTTTCCCTTGATAATAACATTATAAATGTTGTACTGAGGCAGGTTAGAATCCTTAGAGACAGTGCCCTTTGGAGCAACCATCCATTTGACTTTCACCTTGAGCAGTGTTGCTGGTGTCCCGATAAAGTTCGTATGGAGTCATATACATGTTTGGCTTCAAATTCCAGTTTCCTTGATGAGAAATTTCATGGCTCTCTCCTGACAACCTTAGAATGCAACAGAGACTCACAAAGTGAGTGTCATTTACTCTTTGCTTTCCTCCCCCTCTCCTTTCCTCTGCCTTCTCTCCAGGTTCATCTGGGGTCATTCTTAAGTCATCCTTCTCAGCAGTGTATACCTGGCCTTCCAGAATGTCAGATCAGGAGGCAACCCAGCTGTCCTGAGTCACCCGTTTTTGTTCTTAATAATCTTCACTGTTGGGAAACCCTTCCCTTTCCACCCAGATTGGTGACTGCATTTGCCCTTCATGGAACAGAAAGTCTAGGTTGCCAGCTTCCACGGTGGGAGACGGCTTGAACTCAGTCACCCCTGGGGCTTCCCTGGGCTCAATGATCCAGTTCATGTAACCATTCTGCAAAAGTCTTATGTTTCAATTATCTCATCATTTTTTTCAGCTCCCTTTTGAACTCTCTCTAAATTCTTCTTCTTATAAAGCATTGAACCCCAAAAGTGACTTTACTTCAAATCTGAACAGTGCTAAATGAAAAAGAAAATTCACTTAGAATTCTAAAATGCAGTGTTGATGGTTCCCATCTGCAGACATTTAACTTAAAAATATTGAGTCGATCGGCTGCCCCATTTAAAAGAAAAATTGGGTGGTACGTGTACACACAAACACACAGAGACACGCACACACAGTGGGAGCTATGTGTTGGCCTTTTGCAGAGCCCTAGAGAGCAGGAGATGCTCCCCATGATCTCCACTGGCTGAGCATGGAAGCTCTCACATACCTCGGACTATGGGTCTTATTTGAAGGTAAACAGAGCTAGACTGAGGCAAAATTGTCAAGTGGATGCAAGTCTTTAGTGTGAGGCATTTTCTCTTTTCTTCCCTCAACCACCCCGAGACATGGCTCCCGTCCCTACACTGGTGAACAAGAGGCCAGTGCTATGCACTTACAGGAAGTAACTATGGAGTCAAAGCAGGCGAGGGACAAAGGGAGAACCCCAGTCCTCCAGGCTCTGGGTTCCTACCCCCTCATCTCCTCCTGCACTCTGACTGCCTCGGTTCTCATCTCGAACACAAACTGAGTTTGAGAGCCTTGAGGACCCTCTCCTCTCTAGTCCGTACCCATTCGCATCTGCTTCCCTTCGTACTTGAAGAGGAAACAGTGGAAACAATATAGAATCGGTATGAAACCATTACAGTATTAGAACATTTAATAGACGCTTACTAATAAGAACATGTTACTGTTATTATCTTCACTGCTTCCATATCTAGAACATTGCCATTTCTTGCTTCAAATTCTTAGAGATTTTTATACCAGTTTATTACACATTAGTCTGAATGGCTATTCAAATAGAACTGATTTTTCTGGGACTATTAGATGACTGTTTCCAATCCATTTGGAGCATAGAATTGCCTTTCTGTATATTTGCCTCAGTACTTTTTACGAAATGTATATTATTGAAGTCAAAAAGGGGAAAAGTTGTCGTGGACTCAACCTATATAAAGAATGCACCTGTGGAATGGGGTTTGCCCAGTAGATTATAATCTACCAATATATGCCTTAAACACACCTAGAAGACTGCCAAGTTCTGCCACAACTTCTCTGTTGGCAGAAGACAATCCAAGAAGACAACCACCATCTCCTTGCCCCACGTCTGCTTTGGACATCACCTTGAGTGCACTACCTCTCTGCCCTCTGCCCCAGGGAACCCCACACAGGGGAACAGATGGTAGCAATTTGATGCCAAAATGTGAAGAATCTCTGCCATGGGAAAACATGCTCCACATCCTCAGAGTCATTATATAGTAGCGCAGACGGCGTTTGAGCTCCTGCTTTGCCACTTACCGTGTGATCTCAGTTTTCCTTGTCTCAAAAGGGGGTGGTGAGAGTACAGCCATTAGAGGTAGGAAGTGAGGAGGGAACTGGGTTGGTCAAAGTAAAGTCCTTCTCCCAGGGTCCAAAACAGGGGCCACCTTAATAAATGCTCACTGATAAGCATACACACACACATGCACACATGTCCTAGAATAGTCCTCATGTTTAAATGACTGTGCTTATGAAACAAAATCATTTTATTCTGTACCTATGTTCCTTTTCTTCTTGTCAACATTAGTGTGTTGTGCAAGTGTCTCACCCTATAATTCCTTAATGTGTCTCCTTCTGAGAGCTTCTATAACCCCTCAAGGTCAATGAAGTCTTCTCTCTTACAGGTATTCTGTCCCCAACTTGTGTTTCTTAAACATTTTAAAAGAAATATTTATGACCAAGATGGAATCTTATGTCTACCAAGAGTCCTTTTCTTACTTGACACTTTAAGTTCACATCTCATGTAGTGTTAGTACCCTTCGTAGATGACCACTTCCTCCGAGTGTGCATTTCTCCTTATGCAGGTAGAAGCTACTCTCATTAGCAAACACTCTAAGGCAGCATCTCAAGTCAAATAATAAGCACTGTGGGTGCTGTTTATCAAATACCTACCATATGATGGCACAAGCGTTTATTCTGATCAACTCAACAACTCAATTAAGTAGATTAAATAAGGTAGATATTATTCTGTATATTCTCATATGAGAATACAGCAAAGTTTCAAATTCAGAATCCCATCACGGGGCTGTTTGAGTCCAAAGTGCCTGTGCTCTTTTCCACTGCCTCTTGCAGACCTTGAAGGATTCTCATTGCCAAGCTGGGCAGATAGGCTGTTTAGCTTCACTGAAGGAATTGAGACAAGGCTGTCATTGTCCCATCTCCTGGACCATTGCCCCAAATCTTGGAGTCCCTCTGCATCTGACCGGAGTCTTCCTAACAGATTTATGTCTCACATTGAGGAAAACTGGAGTGTAGAGTATAGAGGGGCCCCTCTATGGCACCAGGTCTTTGAGCCATGAGCTGCGGCCTCTGGAAGGAGGAGTATTTCTCTCTAAGCATCTCGCAAGGACTGTGGCAGGTGTCTCCCCAGTGGGAGCTATACAATGTGCTCCCTAGCAGTGATCAAGGCACCCTGGTCTCGGCTGTAGTACATCTGTCTGCCTGATGCATCATATTCCTTCTTTAATCCTCTTCTTTGAGGGTTCCAACAAAGCTCTCTGACTTTGGAAGTCTCCTCTCTCACACCTCTTAACAAGACCAGGAATCTGTCCCAATAGCCCCCTTTCTGGTGCCTTACCTGGAATTTGGATGATGTTCACATCCCCCCACCCCCGCTTCTGTTTTTTATGAGCACCCTGGAAAAACTCTAGGGAGAGCTGTGAAAGGTTGGTTCTCTTTAAACCACTTCAGCTGTGTATCACTATGTCAGCAATCCTGCTGTTTACTGACTGAGAAGTGATGGAAAGTGTCCTAATGTTTCAGCCCCTGTCACCCGGCCCTTAGGTACTTCTGCTTGGCATCTCTCTGTCACTGAGTGTTTAAACCTAGACGTTCTCTTATGTAATTCATTTGTGCTGCCTAGTATGACAAAAGGGGACATTAGTAATAGGGTTCCTTCAAAAAGTTGCTGGATAACCTGCTACACCCGCCATTCTCTTTTGTGTGTCCCTATAAAGCAAAAGATTCAGCCCTTAAGAAGCAAGCGTATATGACTCATGGCAGAACCCTAGATTTTGCTGTATGTACTAAGCCTTTTGAGACAAGGATTTTTAATCCTGTTCAACATGAAGGTTTTGTATTCCATCGTGTTATTGGAAATTTTAATTGCGATCATGTAGTTCAGTGTGTTAAGGGAGCCCAATATAAGGAAGAATTGAATTTGAAAGTATGTGAGGAAGTGAGTTTCTTTCATTCATTGCCTGTAAAGGTGTGCTACTTACACCTTGCTGAGATTATGGAAAAGAGCTGGTCTCCCTGCCTTGTGGAATATTGATAATAATGTCCATCACTCACCATTTCACTGTCTTGTCCTCATTAGCTCAAGCAAAATGAAGGGTTCTGATAAACTACGTAGACCTGTGCCAGCTTGTAGTCCATCAGACCTGCCTAGTAGGTCACAGCTATGTGCCATGAGGCCACGTCTGTGTGCTTTTTTAGGAAATGGCAAAACAATACTGGCTATACACTTTCATGAAAGGTACCTGTTATGGCAGAAAGGAACTGGGAAAGGGATGAAAATCTGGTGGAGAGGAGCAGCAAATGGCTTAAGCAAGTGTGATTACCTATAATAAGAATAGAAGGAACACAGAGAAAATGATAACAGCTTAAGGTTCTGTTTGTAAAACCCTTAATATATTTTTTATTTGCTTTGGGATAAAAGTCTTCCATTAGGGCACAGAGGCCAATTTGAGTCTTTAGGGGCTCAATCCTTTAGGGGAACTCCCTTTCCAGCCTGTGAAGCATTTAAGTAGAAATTAAAGTAGGTCATCCTATTACTAAGGAGAGGCCCCCAAGCAAGACAATAAAACAAATCTTACTTGTTGGAAAAGGTCAAGACTAGAATGAACAAATCTCATTGGAGGCAAAAAGAATCTATCCCCAATATTCGACCACACAAAATTTACGCTAGCCTACACCAATTCGGAGCCATTCCTCATCTTCAGAATTTGTTGGTATTCCTTACACAGCCATGAGTCCTGTGTACCTAGGTATAACCATATCCATGGTTGTTTTACTGGCCAGGGTGATTTCCACATGAAAATGCAGTCAGAACAGTATTGCTGGGAACATGGGCCACGAAATACAGCACGCTTGTACCACAACCACACCCACCCCCCACAACAGCCGTCAGCACCTTTTGCACTAAGTGGATGAATACAGAATGAAAATCAGTCAGTGAAAGGAGAAGAGGGGAAAAAGGAAATAGGAGAGAACAAATGAAAAGGGGGTTGAAATGAGAACCTAGACGTGGGGGAGAAGCTGTGATTTGAAACTCATGCTCTGTGGTTTCCAAGGTAATCCCAGGTGACATTGTCCTGCTCACTTTTTTCAGGCTTTTATCATTCGTGGGGAGGCTGGTGTTTACTTAAACTCAAAGATAGGTCTGAAGAAGAGTTTTAATGAGGATTCATCTTTCTTAAATTATTAGGGACTTCATTAAAAATGTTAATGTCTTCTGTGACAGAGTGTATGTGGGGTAGATACAGGTGGGAAATTTCTTAATTGTGAAGCTGACTACCTTGGAGTCTTGGGATTCTAGACTGCTAAGAAAAATACCATTTTAACAATTAAATGAGGTTTAGTTCACATACCTGGTCCTTCAAGGAAACCAGGCAGAGGGCCAACTGAAAACTCAGGCTTGGAATTTAATCAATATGCCTGCCCCTTCATACCACTGCTGTTGGCAGTTTGGATGCCTTTGACATAAAAGGTTGAGAGAGACTAAGTGGGAGGTGACAGTTGTGGCTGAAGGTATTATAGGGTTATCTGGTGGAGGCCACTATAAATTCTGTAGACTAAATAGAATTTTAATAAGTCTAATAGTCATTGAGAGATGGACTGTCATCCATCAAACACAATGAATGGTAGAATATATCCATTTTCAAATTATTTTTGTTCTAACATATCTTTAGCTATTTAAGTCAAAAGAGTGGGTAAATGCATCATTGTGCACATTAGAATTAGGCTGAGACTATTGATTCAAGGTTTCTAGTGAATGAATTATCAATACGGCCTACTGCAAATTTCATTTGGAATTACTGTGACTTGGCACATCAGTGCATTTGAATAGATCGTGCATAACCTAGATTATTGTTCGAGTTCGAGCGAATCCCTTACAGGCTATTACATAACTTCAGTAAACCACATGGCCTGGAGTCACTGGAAACACTTGATCTACTGATTCCTCAGGTGTGTCAGGTAATAATACAACCTCTACAGTGAAAGTCGATTGTGGTGTTTCATGGCAAGACAAAAGACACAGTAAGGAAGTTAGACCTGCCTAACAGATTAACAGTAGGTGCTGCCTAGGAAAAGGTGGAAAATCAAAGTCTGCCATTCTTGGGCCGGTGTCTGGGACGTCACTTCCTGGTCTTTGTCTTCACTGAAGAGTCGTGAAAGAGGAAGATCCTGTGTGATAAGGGTGCTTGAGGACAGGAGGGAAAGGAAAGTTTGAGTGAAAACTTTCGACACCACCTTCTGCCCTGGGAAATGTTATGTGGTGGTCTTGTTAGCTCCATAAAATGGTCCATCGTCTTTGGTAATTGTAAGAGTAGGTGTGAGCACCTTTAAAATATATTTATCTCTAAATATCTAAAAATCTCGAAATATATAGAACAGATCTGTTCTCAATAATCGACCATTTAGGGACAGCTCCTGTACTGAATCTAGTTTGCCCTTTGCCGCCCACTGTACCTTCCTCTAGTAAAAACTGTAAGGTAAACCAGAACTCTACATTTCAAATACTTTTTTTTTTTTTTTAACAAATTTGAGCACTGATTTTGAAAGGGAGAAAATTGCAGCGATCCCTTGATTGATGAGTCAAATAACTTCAACAGAAAAGAGTTGAGTCTGTCACTTTTGCTGCCTCATTTGGCGGGTCAGGAAGGCCCAGTGGTTTCCCCAGGGAGATACATTCTTTGCCTTCTTCAGATTACCTTAACGTAGCTGATTTTACCTTCATGGTAGTCCGTTTAGACTTTATCTTTGTGTTCCCATTAGTTATACTGCTCTGTAGACAACTTCAGTCCCATGATTCCTATTAAATCTCAGAGATTTAGGTTAAAGCATCATTTGATCCTGGAAATTCAAATAGTAAAATAGCCAGTTACTCCTCGGTGATGGCCATGAATTCTTTTTCAGTCAGGATCGTCATTGAAGTAGAGCAGAAAGAAGAAGGAAACTCCAATGTCCTGTCATTTAATTTCCCTCCTTGCTAATGTTCATATCCCACAAAATTGCCACCACCCACAACCTCGTCACCTGGCCTGCTTCTTTCATTCTGTTCTTGAATTGGACACAGCGGAAGCCAGGATCCACAGCCAAGCACCACTGCTTTTAATTGTGTACACTCAGACTCTCATTTAATGGACACCTACCAGATTCGGTCCTAGCAAATTTCATATCCTGAATTGCTCCACTTCGAAGGGTATCATCTAGAGATTCTCTGAAGATGACTCCTTCTGACATAAGTCGTTTTGCTTTGTATACATGCAAGTGTGTTAGCAAACAAACACAATCTCCTTTGCTTCATGTGTGTTAAAGAGGCATGTGGGGGTAAAGGCAGAAGCATTTCTTTGACACCCTGAATAGGAAGAAAGCTCTGTGGACAAGTAGTATGTACTGGTCGTTCTCACTAAGACTCAGTGGCCAACCGCAATGAAAGGAGAAGGTGAACGAAGCATCTGAGAGCCACAGTGAGCGGTAAACCCAGTTGTTTATCCCAAGATCATTTAGCACCAGGTTCCCAGTTCCATCAGAATAATTGATTTTCCCATAAATGTATATCGCCGCTTTGTATGGAGCTAAGGCAATGAAGCAGTGTAGCCTCTAAGCATTTGAAATGAACAAAAAAAAAACCAATATAAAGATTTCAATATTGTAAATGTAGGACCCAGAAGAGGTGCAATTACTTGAAAAAGATTTCAAAAACAGTCCTCCGCATTGCTGATTTCTGGAACTAAACTCTACTTTCTATTATGAGTCCATCATATTTATAGCTTTATGTGGGTCTAGTAAAAATTAATTATTAATTATATAAATGATAAATAAAGAGAGAATCTAGCTACAGTGATTTCCGGAAATTAACATCAAAGATTTCATGGTCCACACGTTTTCCCCAACCACAATTCCTAAACTGCTATCTTAGCTCAGGCTACCGTAACAAAATATGATTTACTGGGTAGCTTAAGCAACAGACATTTATATTCTTGTAGTTCTGGAGGCTTGAAGTCCAAGATCAAGGTGCCAGCATGGTCAGATTCTGTTAAGGACTTTATTTGTAGCTTGCAAATGGCTACCACCTTGCTGGGTGCTCTCCTGGCCCTTCCCAGGGGCATGCCCAAACAGAAAGAGACAGCTCTCTCTTCCTCTTCTTATAAGGCTATCAGTCCTATTGGATTAGGACCCCATCCCTATGTCCTCATTTAATCCTAATTATCTCTAAAAGCCCAGTCCCCAGATGCAGTCACCTTGGGAGTTAGGGTATCAATATACACATTTTTGGGGGGCTATAATTCAGACCATGGCAACCATATTTGTGACAACGAAGTTCCTTTTGGTACAAATGTTTTTAATTCCTTTTCCCTAGAGATACCAATAAATGTCTCCTGAAATGAAACTCCTATGAATGCATCAGATTAATATCTGAGGTCTCTAAATGGTCTTTTAATATGCTAAATTCATTATAGTGTTCTTTAATCACTGTTACTACCCCTCACACAAACTCCTTACCTAAAGGAACACACGTGCAATGCTTTTATTATATTCTTTAAAGGAGCCTCTTTTTTAAAGTTACCCACTGCTCAGTTAAACAGTCAGGTTTGGTCATAATCAGCCATAAGAGAAATAACAGTGTGGGTCTACATTGTTGTTGAGGATAACAGGATAAAGTCATCTTTACCGAGGATAAAGTCATCTTACTTAAAATAGTATACTTCTACATAAAATAGTACATGATATGCCAGAAGGAGAAGGAGAAAAGCCCTAAGTCTCAATGAAAAACCATGGTACAGGAAGGGAGTTCATTGTGCGGGCCAGGCGGTGGCCCATGAGTGTGTGTGCTCAAGGCTTGTCCTGGCCATTGCTGCTGGGAGGTGTGGTTCTCCTAGCAAATTTTTTATTATTTTTTATTATTTTTATTAACATATAATGTATTATTTTCTCCAGGAGTACAGGTCTGTGAATCATCAGGCTTACAGATTTCATAGCACTCACCATAGCACATACCTTCTTCAGTGTCCATAACCCAATTTTTTTATTAACCGTGGGGTCCCTTCTCTCCTTTGAGCCATTAGTCCTTCCTCCAACACATGAGAATTTCCTTGAGGTCTAGTAGTCTCTTGGCTATACTTTCACAAGTTCTAAAAAGATAAAACTATGAGCTGATGGATGTGTTTGTTAACTAGATGGGAGGAATCTCCTGTGCATGTGTAGCAAATCATCACAATACTGTATACTTTAAATATCTCACAATTTCATTTGTCGATTATACGTCAGTAATGCTGTAAAAAATGCTGATGAAATACAAATTTCATCAATCCATGCCTTTTCTAAATCAAAGACAACACGTGACAGGCGTGGAGCTCAGTGAAAACAGACAGGGATCCCCATCCCCTACCACAGTATATCCTCAGCTAGAAACTCCCTTTGTCCTGAAGCCTTTTGTTTTATAGAGTTAATTTCCAACTCTGCTCATTTGCTTAGTCTCAGATCCCACAGACGATTTTTCTTTAAGAAAGCAGCTTGTGGAGGTGCCTGGGTGGCTCAGTCAGTTAGGCAACTGTCTTCAGCTTGGGTGGTGATCCCAGGGTCCTGGGATCGAGTCCCACGTTAGGGTCCCTGCTCTGTGGGAAGCCTGCTTCTCCCTCTCCCACTCTCCCTGCTTGTGCATGCTCTCTCTTTCTCTCTTTCTGTCAAATAAATAAAAATAAAATCTTAAGAAAGGAAAGGAAAAGGAAAGGAAAGAAGAGAAAAAAGCAAAGGGGAAAAAAAAGAAAAGAAAAGAAAGAAAGGAAGGAAGTTGGGTCCTTGCCCAGCTTTGTGAAACCTCAGCTGGTACAGGCCCAGGGCTTAGTGGGCACTCAATAATTGTTTTCTGAATGCATCACACTTAAACATAGGAATATGAGAATTGCTTATGTGGAAAGAAATGCTGGAGGAAGCACAGATTTTGAGCACCTTTGACGGCATGTGAAACAACTAAAGTACCCAGCAAGTAGTCTGAGCATCAGGAGGCAAAAGAGGGATCCTTCTTTTTTAGCTCTACCACATACTGATGAGTGACAGTGAGCCATGTCCTTAATGGCTCTGGACTTCAGCTTCCTTATCCATAAGGTAGGATTAAATAATACCCATCTAGGGGCACCGGGTGGCACGGTCAGTTAAGCACCTGACTCTTGGTTGTGGCTCACATCATGATGTCAGGGTCCTAGGAATGATCCCTGTGCTGGGTGCTGTGCTCAGTGGGAAGTCTGCTTGAGGATCCTCTCTCTCGCTCTGCCCCCTCTCAAATAAATACATTAATTAAAAAAACAATTATGGTCCAATCTCTATACTGTTTTGTATAATGCAGACAACTGGAATTACACCTGGAACTTTGTGTGAGACCAAGCTCCATGAGTACCCAAAGTAAAGAAGAGATGTTTTTTGGCTTCTCAGGACTAGTACAATGTCCTATTTATAGTACTGCCGCTGGCAGGGGAATTCTTCCTTTAACCTGAGATAGAACTCTAAATTAAAAGGGAAGGATGTGCAATAAGGAATAAGCTCCCGGATTCTGAAGAGCCTACATTTTGGTAAATTTGTATACCCCATGTACAAAAAGGAGACATTCTAGTATGCCAGTGATTATCTGTGCCTTAGCATAACTAGTGGGACTCTCCTCCTTCAAGTGACAGGAGCTCAGGAGCAGCACATGGGCTGCTCACACCGACGCCCCGTGGAGTGCCAGTCTCCCAGGACGGGCCACAGACCACGTGGGGTCAGCTTGTGCACTCTCCTGCCCGGGACCAGGGGCTCAGAGACACAGACACATGCGACTCCACCCAGTGCCACACCCTGTCTTTATACCGGAGCCTGTTGTCCATTTGGCTATATGTTCACATCAAGAAATCTACCTGCCTCATGGCTGGATGTAAGGCTTGAACTAGCATCCCAGAGAAAAAAGGACAGCACTTTTTGATACACAGCTTCTACAAAATGGAATTTTAATGAGCAGAAGCAAAACCCGATCTCCTCGCTCAGAAAGCAAATGTCTTTGTTCTTTTCATGTTTTAACATTTCACTAGCTCAACATCTCTCCTTTTATTCTGGTAACTCTCCACTAAGAACTAAGAGAGGCCGTCTGTGCCTCTCTGCCCTGTTTTCTCACCTAAGATGTTTAGATTTATGTGTTTTAGGAAACTCTTAGGAGAGGTGTTGTGAGGCACCAAGGTCTGTTGTTCCGGAATCCTTTTTTAGTGAGAAAACACTCAGATGCGACTGTATGACTCTAATTTGGTTGTGATGGGGGAACACGTGGCTTTGGGTACATGATAATGACATGAATCCGTGCGAGCCCTTGTGTTATTGACTCGTGGAGATGGGGAGGGGGCAAAGGAAGAGACATGGGAGCCAGAAAGCTCTGGAAGATTCCTCAGAGTTAAAGCCCAAACCTTTGATGTTTGCTTTCATCCTCTTTAAGAAAGTATACTTGCCTTAGATTCCTACCTCTAAAAATAAAGCTTTTGTTTCTGCACAGTGCTTGATTGTTAAAACTCAGATTGCAAAGACAAAATTCGGGAAACTTTTTCTTCCCCATAAACAGATACATGTGGGCGCTTCTGGGCCTTGTCCCAGGCTCCTTGAAGTTGCTGGGAGTCCACATGTGTGTGCGTGAGCAGTCCAGCATCACCTCCTGAGTGCAATCAGAGGGCAATATGGCATTTTAATGAGCTCTGTCAAAGTGTTCTTGTATCCAAAGGCCAGAAAATATTTAAGAAACATTTTTGTCTTTCTAACTCTTTTATCTGCTGCCAAAAGAGAGTGGAAAGATAGGTATTGAAGCCCCGTCCTCACTCTTGAGGCCAGGCTTCTTCTGTGCTTGGCTGATTTGCTCAATTTCTTTCATGATGATGGAGGCCTGGTTCCAAGAGCAGACTCCCCCATTTCCAATGCTAACCCATTGCTCAGAGAGCAGAAGAAGTATTCTCATACAGCCTCTCCTTATGAACAGAAAAGATGTCTCCACAGTTACAAAATACTCTTATCTAACGGCTTGCAAGCCTTATGCTGACATCCACGTTCTGTTCCTGCTCTAACAGGATTTTGTCTTAACAATGAACAACGCTGGGTTTGGGGAGAAAGTTGAGTGTGCCAGAGACTGTCCTCTCTCAGGGCTGGGTATTTTCTGCACAGTCTAAGCCTGAATCAGAAGAACATCACAGATGCACAGTGCATTGGACACGGAGCACACGCTTGCATTTAAATCACGTGTATCTTACTTTTTTACTGATGTAATTGTGAAATATGTTCCTTTTGCATTCATAATTAGGGGGTGGAACAGATGGTGAAGGCTTAGTTTAAAATAATCTGTCATTAAAATAACCTAGCCTACTGGTAATTCTTCACTCTAACTGGAGTGAGGTCATAGGAAAAGAGTTTGGGGTGATTTTTTTTTTTTTCTGTCTTCTGCATTGGAATGTGGAAGAAAGAACCGCTAATCTCGGAGTGGTTATATACGTGAGAATTACCCCTCGAAGGGCACCATAGTAGGATTTTGCGTTGTGAGATCTGGCTGCAGTGGAATATGCAGGAAAAAGGAAAAAAAAAAAGCAGAGACAAAACTACTTTGACAAATATAAATCCATTTAGTACAATGCATTAAACATTAGTGTACCTTCGATCATGAAGCTATAGTTAGTTTCATACCTTGCAAGGAAATAACCTCATCATTTGACAAATACTGTTAGAGGCCTTCAGCTTTTGGGGTTAAGAAACTGTGCCTTATACTTTATATGTTACACTGATGTCAGGGGATATAAATTATAATTACAGGCATTACTATTCAGAGATGCTGTAGCTCCTGACTTCTGCATCCAAGCCTCCCTCCTGTATGTGTGTACCTCATAGACTTACCAGGATGTGACAAAGGAAATCTCCTATCAGCCCTGTCAGGATGGCTAAGAACTGGTTTTAGTAATAAGAAAACTGTCTTGATAAATCAGATAGTAGCATGCCTTTAAAATGTCTGTTTTACTGTTTCTTCTAAGATTTTGTTCTCCATCTGCTTTGAGGAAAGCAGATAGATTTCAGCATGGCTTTATAATAAATCTTCTCAAGGAGGGACTAGCATTAACATTTGTGTAGATTCTTTTTCATCTTAATCCAACCTTAGTTAATAATCAGAAAATTCTACATAGTGAGTAAGGAGATGTAATTAACCCTTTGACCCCAGAATCTTAATTGGCGCCTGTTGAAAACAGTGGGCAGTTAAAAAAAAAAATTAAAAAGTAGCCTGCAGTGATTCAAAGAGCTTGGAATGTATGTAGTAGCTATCTTGAATTGAATTTTTAAAAATTCCGCAGAACTTTCAGATTAATCACATTTGTTTCCCAAGACTAGCGTTCCTGTGTTCCCATAAAAGGTTCTCCTGTCTTCCATCTCTCTCTGTCTCTCTAATCTGACTTCCTTCCTCCTGCCACCTTTTAAGATGGAGACACACACATGAAACCACTATCAATGCTACTCTTAAGACTTCCCTAAGCAGCAGAGCAGAACTAACTATGGATGGGGATGACCCTCAATCAGAAGGCGATGGCAGTGGCAAAGGCTGAAGGGCAGCCTCGCCAGTCTGCCGCTGACCCAAGTTCATATTCCATTTCCGTATTTGAAACATAATCAGATCTGAGTTTTGGACATTCATTTCACACTGTAGATACAATTGACATGATAAATATAAAGGTAAGAAATAAGTCTCACCAGGGTTTTTGAGTTTAGTTTAGTTTTTTGTTTTTTGGTTTGGGGGGATATTTTGGTTTTGGAGGATTGGGGTTTGGTTTTTTTTTTTTTTTTTTTTTTTTTTTTTTTTAATACATCTGTGATGACAAACAACTAATCTGACGAGTTGTGTTCTTCCCACACCAAATTGGCTGTTATTTTTAATTGAATTGACTGGACGCTTTGTGTCATGTAGACATAGACTCATTTTAATCTCACCAGGAAATTGGAACATGTGTTGGAGCCTCTGCTTTGCCAAACAAAACTGGCCAGTTCTTAGATCGCTGCTGCTTAATAGCATCAGATGTTTAGCCTCCAGAAATTTTTTTTTCCTTGCTATCATGCCCAAACATCCTCTACTGTTTTAGTAAATACATGAGATATGAACCTAATGTTACAAAATCGTGATTGCTTTCAGTGAGAACATAAAGGATGTATGTGACTGGCAAATGGCCCGCACTTAGTATTTTGGAGAACTACAAAAGAATCTAGTCTGATTCTGGTCTTGCAAATGTTAAGAGATATCCCAGGCTGTGTTAGACATCTGTGATGTCAGCATCTGCAAATATTCTAATAGCTTCATGACCAGGACTCTTGGGGAAGATAATTTCCACCCCTCTTAGACATTCTAGCATATGTGATCTAAGGGAAGGAGCTTTGGGCTTGGCGGTAGAACTGGACTTACTAAGTCTGGTCTGAGCAATTGTTAGGTGTTGGCCAGATGAAGATGACTAAGACATTGCCCACTGTTGAGAAATGCAGTCTCCTTGGGATTTGAATAAGTCAGTCAGGACCATCCAGTGTCATAAATGCTTGAACAGTATCATCAGAGTGTAGCAGATTTAATCCTAGCTTTGCCACCCACTGACTGTATGATCGGGTCCAAGCACTGAACCTCTCTGTGCCTCAGTTTCCTCACCTGTAAAATGAGTGTTTAGAGGACAAGGGGTTATCTCTCTGCCAGGTCCATCAGTCCTTTCTTCTCTCAGTCAGCCTTGTGGTTTTCCTGTGTTCCCATAAAAGGTTCTCCTGTCTTCCATCTCTCTCTGTCTCTCTAATCTGACAACAGCACTGTAAGGTGTGAGAAGATGGCTCTCATAGTTCTCTTTCTGTGTATGCCAGGGCATGGCCATTGGGTTGAGTGGAAAACCTGTCCATGGGGAAGGCTTAAAGGAGTGGGAGGGAGGGTCTTAATCTTCGTGAGTCAGCCTCAGGAGATCTCTTAGGTGAGGTAAAGACAAGTGGAAACAGATCCTTCCCAAACTTCCACAAAAGAAACATCTGTCCCTTTGCACTGGTTCAAAGCGAGAGTCCACTCTTCCACACTCCATGCTTGAAAGGTTGGCTCTCACCAGGCTCCAGAGTGGGTGGCAGTGTGGTCAAAGGGAAGGAGCCCACTAAGCAGTGTTTTGTTCCTTGTCCCATAGCTGATTCCAGGAGAGAGATTATGTGGCAAGGTGACAAGTCAACCTCTTGTGGGAGTGACCTGTGAACTCTCTCATCATCCCACTTCCTGTCTGTCTCCTGACAGTGGAATTCTGTCATCTGAACAATCATTCAAAATCAAGTGACAATTTTTAAGTCATAGGCTGCCTCTTAGTAAGCAAAGTTGCACTTCAGAAATGCTATGACCATTTCTTTCCATTAATTTACACAATCAGAGAACCTTTGTTTTAGTGGAGGCAGTCTTGTCATTAATTCTGACCATCACAGTTCGAATCCTGACTCCATCACTAACTAGGGAGGGGCACGGCCTGCCTTCACTAAGCCTCAGTTTCCTTGTCTATAAAATGTAGATCATAATATAATTACCTCAAATGATACTTGTGAAAATTAAAAGAGATAACACATGCAAACTGCTTAGCATGTATTGCTTAATAAATGGACGATATCCTGACCAAAAGCTTGTATATCATGTAATTTGTAATGTAATCATGTAATGTGACTTTGGAAATGTTTTCAGAACCTACCTAATCAGAGAAGGAGATTGGGGGCTACTCACAGTCTCTGACCAGTGGGCTCTAAAAATGGGTGAGGAAGCATGGAAGCCAAATGTCATGTGTGTGTGTGTGTGTGTGTGTGTGTGTGTAATGGAATCCAAAAGTATATATTCCCATGTACATACATAAATATAATACATAAATATATATATTTCATACATATGTTTAGAGCTCCAAAATATGTTCAGTATTTTAAGCAACTGAAATTATTGCTGGGCTTTGAGACGGTCCATGTTTCTACCTGAATGTCACATGCTACTTTCACCTTTCCATATTTAAGCATTAGGTCATTGAGTGTTGCCACATGCTCTGTTCCCAGTGTGCATTTCCTATTTTTCCAAAACTCACAGCCTTTGGAAAAACCACTACCCTTGGAAACTTCTTTTTGTTTCAAGCAGTACTTGGGCCACTTACCTGGTTCAAGATAAATTACACAAAGTGAAGCAAAAGACATAAAGAGGATGGAGGGTAGAAAATGCACTTGGATTGCAAGAATTTGAAACAAATGTTCTCTCCATTGAGTGGTACATTGCAGTTGGGAGTCCGTGATGATCCGCACCACTTGTCAAACTGACAACATAACCCCCCATATAAAAAGTGGACAAAGGTTTCAGGAGTTAGAGATGATGCGTAGCTTCCTTCTCTGCCCACCCCCTTCCTTTTGTTTCCATTTCAGGAGCTGTAATAGACTCTAGATCTATCACAATAAAACTTAAGCGTAGAGTTTTGCAAAAAAGGATTACAGTTTGTAAGGTTTCAGCCTATAATCATTCACCCATAATGTATTGACTTTTCCTATTTGTTCTACCACAATAGGCACTGGGAGGGAGAAGGGTGTAATCCTTTATTAATTAGCAAATTATTGATGTCCACAGTAGTTCAAGTGGAGATTTTACTTGCTCTTCATAGAGGGACCCGTTTTTTTCCTTCTCGTTTCTTTACAGTTTCCGTTCCTGTTCAGCTATTTAATGGAGAATCTGGCTGATTTAATCTTTTAAACTACTGAATCCAAATAAATAAATAAATAAAGGCAACAGTTCATAAAATCATCCTGACCTGATTTTGTATATGAATATAATGTATCTTGATCAGAATGACAGAGACACAGGCAGATCCTGAATTAAGGAGAGCTCCTAGTCTTCATTCAGACCTTTTGTTTGTTCATTTACAGGGCGATAGTAGAATATCTTGGGACTTTTGTTAACCATGAAGAAAAACAGGGTCTTAAATTCAGTATGTGTTGCTTTGTGTCACATGCCCTATTAATTAAATCTCCATCATATGTTTATTAACTTAATTATATATTTATTTTTTCCGCAGTCCCTGGATGGCTTTGTATTTGCACTAAATCAAGAAGGAAAATTTTTGTACATTTCTGAAACCGTCTCCATCTACCTAGGCCTCTCACAAGTAAGTAAAATGACAATTTAGATTCTTGGCGGGGATTGTGAAGGCTCCTTCTGCCTTGTGCTTTTCCCTCTCCAATAGATATTCTGTTTAGCATGAATTATCAAATTTATTCTTTAATGCCTCTACTTGGCACTTCTTACAAAGTCAGTGGGAAAATTCTGTCCGTTCGGAACGTTCGGAACAAACTTGTGCTCCAAAACTTTAGCTCCCCCTCCCCCCAAGGATCATTATTAATTTATTGAGAACAAATGAAGTTTCTTCCCTCCGTTGTTTTGAACTTTGAAACCTCTGTGCCCGGTAGGAGAGGGACACACTAATGGTGCTTCCCTTGTGTCCTATTACTGGATGTTTATGGAGTACCCTGCATTATCCTGGGAGCTGACACAATGACAGGGAGTCATTTGGAGTCAAGAAATGCTGAAAGAGACCATTAAAATGTGTTGCAGGGAAGGTTCCAGCAAGGATATATTTTGCTGCCTTTGCAAATGCTTCCTAATGCTGAAAGACAATTTCATAAAATAAGATAGCCTTTCATGATGTGTGGTTTAATTACTTGCACGTGTCTGTCAGAGGTTGAAAAGAAAAGAAGATGGAGGCAGCTGGGGCAAGGAACAAGATCCTAGATGTTATTTCCTGATATTCCCCCTGGAACACACAAATTTCACTTCCGTCGGATTCAGGGACACGGGCTGCATCTACAGAGTGCCAAAATCCCCTGAAGAAAAGTTTTCAATTCCACTAATTATCCAGATGTGGTGTTCTTTTCTTTCCCCCATAAAAATGCTGAGCATCTGAATATCTGCGCCCATACAGGTGATTGACGGAGTTTGACCCTTTTCATCTGGTGGTTTGGCATAAGGAGAACACAGCCTTGGTGGGAGGGATTTTGTATGTTTATGATGATCTGCCAAGTTGGATAATCTACTTCTCATTCAGTTGTCCCTTGGAGCTAAAGATGGAGATAAGATTTGTCTCTCTCCTCTTAAGCAAGACCCACCCCAGACTCACTGCTTCCGAAAGTTGGCACCCCTCTAAGGAGGCATCCAGCATGGCTGGAACATTTTGGCTATTAGTGAGCTTGCTGGGTAAGAGCTAAATCAAGAAAGACATTGGGAAATAATAAAGAAAGATATTTGGCATTTGAGGCGGTTGGACGAGGAGGAGAAATGTTGCCAAATTTGATTATTTACTGTTGAGAATCTAAGCAAGGGTCCATTAACTCTTCCTTGAAGAACACGCAAGCTATTGGCTATAGTTTATAGAGAAATTCTATTGCATGTGGGTTTTAGCAAACCAAATAATAGAAACAGGGCTATGGTTAACTCGTCAGTATTCTTTCATCTTGTTGAAATCTCTGGTTTTGTCGTAGCCTTTCGTAGATCTTAATCCTTGTCTTAATCTGTTTGGGACGGAGTTTTTGAGAATCTCCAGTTTGGAAATGGGCGCACCGCCATGTTCGTTCGCACTGCTCAGAACTGGAAACACCACTGTTTGTTGTTCTGCAATGCCCATATTCGTCTGTTTTACGCAGAATATCCAACAAAGTTTAATAAGCCAGTGAAGAAGAAGGATGAATAATTAGTTTAAGCAGGTAAATGCTAATTAGGGAACTCCTGAAAAGCATCCATTATATACTAGCTCAAAACACATTTTACAGCCCTGGTTAGTGGTGTAATCCAAATTCTGTCAAGGCAACTGCATTTTCTGTAATTGAGATGTGTATGTTTGCTTTGCATAACAGATGGCTCTGTATGCTTAGACTGATAGCTAGGAAAATAATAATTGCATTATTCTGGCCAAAAGAATATTAGCTCTTGGGTTTTGGCCATTTCAGTCAGTCCTCCTGCCAGCACAGCATATGCACATATATGGATTGGATTTTCAAGGAAATTGATGCATCTGGAATAGTGTGGCCATCTGAAATATCATCTGTTCAAGAAAAATTTGGCTTTAACCCTGTGCTGGTTTCTCCTTAAAAGCAGTATATTTCACTGCTTTTCTACTGTAACATTAAGTCAATCTTTTCCTAAAATCTGAGACAAATAATTGAGGTTCCTGCAGAATAAAGCAGCTGTGTAGACATGGAACAGTAGTTGGCACCTTCTGGGCAGTCATTCCCTGCTATTTTATGTGATGGGTTTTAAAGTGTGTATCAATAGTCAGCATCTTGCCTTGTCTGGGAGCAAACTCTGGCCCCAGTGTCTCTCACCCTCCATGGTACATGTGTTCAGTGTCCCCAGCAAGGGTGGGACATGCAGGTAGAATCTATGAGGTACAGAGAGCTTCATTTGGAAGTGATGAAGGCTAAGTCACAAGGAAGTGATTTGCATATGCCAATGTAGGTGTTCAGCATTCAAAACCAAAGTTTATGAGTACTTCTGGGTTAACACGAAAATAATCCAACTAAGGGTATGGGATGTTTTTTAAATACCTAAAGAATGAGAAGGAAAAAAAAAATCTATGCCAATACTCTGGGAAAGAATTTCCAACCCAGTAAATGTTATGTTCTAAGTCCTAATAGGATCCTTGACATTCAACCCTTTTCAAATTTCTTCAGTGTCCTCTGACACTTGTAGGGGTACAGGGTCCTCACATAACACAGGGGGATGTGTTATGTAAAATGTGCTCAAAGTTATTTAATTAAGTACATTCTTAATCTTTTACACACACACTCTTAATTGAATGCAAACCAAACACTCTCTATGTGTCCTACAACTTTGGCTCAGAAGTTATTCCATCAAATTCTAGATGGAGATAAGGAGTCTATGAAATTATGGTCCCTCGGTTCCTTCTTAAATAGTTTTGTTAAATAAAGACAAAGCATAACTCATATCATCAAAGACTTACCCAGCGAAACTGTTGAGGAATATTGTGAGCACGTCAGCTTGTTAGAGCGTAGTTATATCTGCCTTTGTAACTCTCAAAATATTCCTTCCTCAGTTTTATTTTCCTTCAACATGTAAATAAATATGGTGGCTTTAAAGTGGCTTATGTTCAGGAAAGAATTAGGATGATATTTTGACTTGTGAGAAAACTAAGTAGAGAAACTTCTACTGAGCTCTGTTGGCATGGTGTGAATACAGAGACAGAGCGGATTTCTTCTCTACCCTCTGTTGAGTGTAACAGCTTCTGGTGTCCAGTGCGTGCATGTGGCGGTGATTCTCTCTGAAGTATTTTCATATTGTCATGATGATGGGAGGGAAGGGATCTGTGATGAGGTTCAAACCGCGTTGGGCAGCCCTTTTGACTTTGCCAGAGATATATATTTCATTCAACATCCAAGATGGGGTTTCAGGTTATAGAAATATGCACTGTTGGCTTGCTTCCCTAGCTAAAGATGATTCCCAACTACTCACTGTGAAGACATCTTAAAGAAAGAGCCCCAGATAGCGATACTGAGTTTGATTTGTGTGGGGATTAAATGCCTTCTTATACGTGGTGATAACATTCAGAGCTGCTAAAAACTAACTCTACTTTGTAGCTATCATGGAATAAGCATAAGTGGAAATGAAGAAAGAAAACAGTCTATTCCCTAGAACTGAAAATGTAATAATGATACATAGTAGGATTTTAAGAAACCTCTTCCGGGGTGTAAGGGACATAATCACCAAAGGATCCAAAAGAGACTTTTTATGATAAATAAAAAAAGTTTCTAGTTTGATATAGGACTTAGAGAAATATTCATTCATTGGCTTATACCCTCCTGTTTCCACAAATGCATAGAATAAATGCATAAATAAAAAATAATTGCACACAAAAAAATTAAAAACAGATAATTGCACAATATAGCCACGGTATAAGGAAAGAAAAGGTAAAATTAAGTCATTTTTTATCGCATAGTAGGCAAACACAATAGAGGCTCTAAAAAAGGATATAAGTAGTCTGATAAAGCCTCACATTTAGCAGTGAGCTCCCTGGTAACCAAAGCAAAGAGGGAAATACAGCCATTCTTCAAAAAATAAGGAAGCATTGCTTCTTAAGGAAAGCAAAGTTTTTCTGGGGCTGTAGTATAAAAATGAATCTCAAATATAATCTCTGTAGAGGTCAATATATGGATTATGACATATGGATTTGCTTCTGTTGGAGTTCACATTCAGAGCAAAGCTGTATTGACCTTGTAACCAAGATGAACGAACATATTGCAAATCTCATAAGCAGACAGGAGACTCTTCCCCCTCCCCAGACGTTAGTATGCTAAAGATCATTCTGCAAGTCATTTTCTGACATCCAGGCCTCATAATAGCTTTGACTAGTTTGATGGTTTATATGCTTGTATAAATCAGCTTTCCCTCATCCATACACAAACCCTGCATTTTCTCTTAACTACTGATGAGAAGTTTAACAGTACAGTTGCCGGAGGCAGAGGACATGGGTCTCAGTTAAACAGAGGATGAAAAAGGACTTGTAGTTTTTGAAAACATTTTTCTTTGAAAGTGGGATGAGAAATGATGATTCTGATACACACCTGTGCCAGCAAAATGTTTTCAATTTAACATAGAGTCTTATTTAAAATAAAATGGGATCTAGAGCAAACTGGGAAATTAACAGATTTTTACACGGTGATATCATTAGAAAATACCCTGCAGCCAGCTAACCACTCTCTTGAGATGCTTCCTAATCTCGCCCCAACCGCCTCCAGTGCCAGCTTGCCCGACACTTCTCACCCAGTCCCCATCCTGGTGGAAGATACATCCTTGTTGTCATAAGCCCTCCGGAAAGTAGCCACAGACAAGCTTACAAATTGGCTTGTTTCAAGGCAGCTTGCTGAAAGGGGCAGGGTGGTCGCAGACAGAAGGGCTAATAAGAGGTGAAAGTGAAAAGGGGTAAATGATTGTTTTGAATTTAGTCTTTTTTTTTTTTTTTTTTTTTTTTGGCCCTGCAGATACATTTACCACCAACTCCTTTCCCCATCCTGTTGTTGTTCATCCCCATACTCTAGATTTCTCTGCATTTGTTATATAGAATGGCAAATAAAATTACAGCTACAGCACACAAGTACAAGGTCAAATAAATGACAGAGCTCAGTCTATTTGTGAAGCTATTCTGAAAGGGAACCATGGTGCCAAATGTGGTTTATTTGAATAATAAAGAAGAATTAGATTCCCCTGATAACTTGGCCGAGGGCCAATAAATCACTGGAGGTTAAAGATGCTTTGCAACTGCCATGTCTTTCTTTTGCTTTTCCAAAGTGCACCCTCAACTCTTCCGTTCTCCCTTTTTCAATGCAAATCAAGTTGAGGTTAGTATGTGGTTAATATTCTCGCTTCCATGTTTAAAAAAGACATATATATATGTATATATTGCTTTAGTAGGATGAAAAAAGGAAGACACAGCTTTCCTTACAAGTTATTACTCTTGTTTGCATCATCACTTCCTAGATAGCTGGAATATAAAGACAAAAAGGTATTATTTCAATACAGCACGGGGCTTATGATAATGGGGCCACGTGTTAGGGTTTTGGGGGTTGGTGTTCTAATTTTAGACAATACTGAGATAACTGGGGTTCCTTGAATAAAGGAATACATGTAGCCTTCGGAAGATTGCTTTGTGACCCCCCGTTAAAGGCTTTCAAGTGGCTATACCTCAACTTAAAAAAAAAAAAAAAGAGAGAGTGAAAAAGAAAAATGTGTAATTTTCCGCAGCTTCTGTGTGTGTGTGTGTGTGTGTTTCCCCCCGCAAGTCTGCATTTTTCTCCTGTTCTAATCATAAAAAGTTCATCACTTCTTGGTGTAACAAAGAAAAATGCCCTTTTGAATGTGGAAGCTCTGAGGGTTTAGAGACTATTGAGAAAATATAAGTATCAAAATAATTCAGAAACAGTACAAGGCCCAGTGGCACATTATCAATTTACAACATTTAAATTGATAAATGCTTGGTGGTGAAGGCCTACAAGGGCACTTTGAAAAGCAAATAGCGACCTGGTGAAGAAATTGATTTTTCCCCCCCGAAAATGACTGCATGATGCATCATTTGACTGCATGCTGTCCGAGTGCTTGACAGAGATAATCTCAGCAATCCCACGGGTGACCTTATCGTTCTCACCAGGGCAACTGTGTCTACGTTCTGACTTTGTGCATGTCAAGGTTCCTCCCGGCAGGATCCTTGGGGGAAAAAGTTCCTCTGTTCGATCCAGATATTGAACTGCTCCGTATTCCCCCTTTTCCTTCCACCCCACCCTCCCGAATAGGCAAACACGCCTCTTTATTTCATCCATAATTATGAATGAGGCAGGCAGAGCACAGCAGCTCTGCACTCTGTGTCTTCGTGGAAGCCATCTTCCTACCTTTTAGGTCACAGAGTACCCGGTGAGAACTTGCATTAGTGGGGATCTTTTTATCAGAAAGAGGAGGAACATTTCCTCATGTTCCTCTCTGGGGCTTTCCCCATCTTTAGCAAAACTGGAAAAAGTCAGACGGTTCCTTTTTCCTTGCACTTGCAAGGTTTGGGTTTTTTGTTTTCTGGGGGGCGTTTTTGGTTTTTTGGGTTTGTTGTTGTTGTTGTTTTTATTCCCTCCCCCGCCTCCCCCCTCCCCTCCCCCCTGCCCGGTCTCGACACAGAAAGCATCAGAAACTGTTTTAATCTACACCCTTTAGTTTTTCCTAATGTTGTTTCCTCACCCTCCAGGAACTTGAGGTGTTTCTCTGGTTACTTGAAAATTATGTAATCCTGATATAAGGCCCAGATCAGGCGTCCCCCTGTACTATGGGGCTTTGCCTCCCAGTGGCAGTCTCTGATGTGCTGATTCGATGTGATCCGTGAGGCTTCCTCAGGACCACTGGTGTTTACAAAATATTTTTTTTTTCTGCCAAAGAGGAATGATTGACCATTTTTTATGCCTCAAATTTTTCTGTTATTATATACAGTTGTGTGTGTGTGTGAGTGCACGCACGCACGCACCCACGCCTGTCTATGTATCAGTAATCTTCCTGCTACTCGGCTTGTCGCTGGTAATTACAATTCTTGATTAGCCACTTCTTGAAAGCAGCAAATACCCTGCCTGGCTTGGCACCCTCCAGCTACGGTCCCCACTGGCTTTGACACCCTCAGTTCACCACATTCAACCCCTTTTACCTCCTTCTTTCATCCACAACATTAATTCTGAGTGAACAAGACGTGCTTCCTTGCTTTTGACAAGATTTGCTGCAGTCTCATGCGACAAAAACCCAACACTCATTCCAGATTCAGAAAGTAGGATTTATAACAGCATTTTAATTTAATGTTGGATGTCGAACATATAAAGAGATCACAGTAGTACTAGAGCTGAAAATTGATGCCTTTTTTATTAGTGTCCTCTCAGAAGTGGGTGAGACGCTGCTTGTGCAGTGGAGCACAGAACAGCACAGTCAGATGAATGAGGATATGCTATCTGCAAGGAATCATATTTCAAGCCACTGTCGGCCTCTATTGATGTGCTCAGAGTTGAAAGGTTATGCTAGTAAATGCCATCCGAATTTCCAGCATTAGAAATCGGTAGAATCATCTGCTGGCTGTCACTTTATGCTCCGCCGAAATGCGCTGCATGGGGATGTTTTACTTATTTTAACTCGAAATTAATTTCTTATTACTGGAGCATTTCTTTCTTACTCTCTGGCGTGCATTCATCAGTCCCCAAAGGGGACCGATTTTTACCAGGCCTTCCAAGTAAACCCAGATCTCTGAAGGAAAATGAAGGAAAGCTGGAAAACATACATGAGAATTACACTCCTCTTGTTTATTCCTTTGAACATATTTTACCAGGCCCTGAGACTAAAACACAGAAAGTCTTGTCTGCAAAAGGGAAGGCTTGTCTAGTTAGACTGTATCTCAGCACTGTGAGACAATAAGACATAGGCTCGCCATCTTCAGATGTATGATTTGAAGACCTTTTCCATGGCTCCTTAATTTCTGGAGGTGGTGTGATCAAGAGAAAAAAAAAAAAAAAGAAAGCGTCTTCATTTCGTGGGCTTGGGAAACGTAAAAGCAGAAAACAATACTTTTTGAGGAGCTAGCTTGTTTTATTTGCATGGATAAAATGGTGTTTTCACTCTTGCTTTGAAAGTAGAGAGCTGAGCAAAAGTGAGATGGAGAAGAAAATTTAGTCATCATTCTAAGTCTGTAATTTATTCATTTTTAAATAATGAAATGGTGTTTTTCTGAATTAACCCATGTATTATTCATGCAGGCGTTGGCAATGTAATATCCCCGGTTTTCTGGAAAGCAATGTACATTTCTTTGCCTGACAAGCAGTATTTTCTATATGGTATTAATTTAATGGCTTATTTTATTATGCAAAGTTGGAAAGTAAAGATAATTTCTGTCTATAATGTGGTGCTTACATAGGCAATATATGCAAAATAATACCTCCACACCCAAACCAGCTCTCCTTCCTCACTTAGCCTGGACCCTGTGAGACTGATGAGCGAAGGCACACTGCTCATATGAAGAATAAGAAATAACTTGACCTCTTGGGAAGGAGGTCATGGAATCGTTAAATTCATGTGAAATCCAAATTTCATTTCTACACACACACATTCAATCTATATTGGGTTTTAGCTCTTACATAAGAAGACATGGTTTTCATGACAGGGGTAACATGGCAACAATTTCAGTGATAATTTCAGTTGGAATATAATAAGGAAATTGACTTTAGGTTTTTGCATAAGTTCTAGAACTAGGCTGATAACCTGAAAATCGATGCCAGTTTCAGACAACAAATGCCCTGTGGCTTTTATCCTTCTTCTTTTCTTAGTCCCCCTTGGACGACTGTCCAAAGAGGCAATCGCTTTCTCCTAAGTAGTCATGATTTAGAGCATCTTTTTGATGTACATGCCTGTGTACATATAGGAAGGTATCCATTGCTTTCTTTCTGATAGGACTTTTTATGCCTACTGCATTTTTGTCTACTGATAGAAATAATTTCCTAAGTGATTCACTAAAACAACAAACCGGGTTGCCCTTTGGGTGTCTCCTCCCCTTTCAGCATCCTACAACTGTAAAGTTACCACCTTCGGTAATGAACAAACCTTCCTCTGATGTTGTTCATTTGTACTAGGCTGGCAGATGAAATCTGTTACTTTCAATAACTGTGCAAACTTTTTGAGGGCAGGAGGAACTTTTCCCTGGGAAGGAAAAAAAGCAGTTTGGGATTGGATTTTTTTCAGGGCAACTTCAGGCCCTTAGCAGAGGGGACAAAAAAATACCTGGGCACCAGGTGTGGCATTTCGTAGATCTTAGAAGTCTGTCGGTAATTCAGCATTTGAATTCAGGGAAAGAACCAGACATTCCATTTAGTTTTTCTTTTACATTTTGGAGAAGCAAGCTGTGTATCAAGCAGCCTCCTCCCTTTTGGACTTTCTGCCCAATAGGAGCCTTGTTTTAGAACCACAGGCAGTCCCTTTTAGTAATGCTTTGCCAAGGAAACAATAGAAGATCGTCTCTCGATTAGGAAAGAGCCATGGCTTTAAGGAGCATAAAGACATACATGAAACTCTGAGCTTTATTATTGCTCTGTAGTCTGGCTGGACTTTTGGGTGTTTGTTCTTATTATATTTTTATTATATGTTTAGATCTGGTTCATCAAAGTCCCTAATTGTTAAACTTGATACTTTGGGGAGCTTAAAAAACATTTGCACTGAATGTGCTTGTCTGTATATAGGAGAAACGCCGAGAAATGCTTCCAGAGAACAGGAATGGTAGCATTAGCTAGTTCTGGTCCTTTCCCATAAAATATACTGGCTTGTTTTCTTTTAAGAAATGTTGAGGCTAGCAAAACTGCTAAGTGACAAAATAAAAATTATTTGTATTGCAAGGTGCTCCTGTAAGTGATGAGTTTCTTTCTTGCTTTTAAGGGTCTCTGCAAAGAATCATTATCTCCTTGGCAGAATCTAAATGGAGGCGGGGTGGAGGGGAGAAGTAATGGAAAGAGAGAGGCCCCAAAATTCAAAGTGTTCAGAGGCATTCCACTTTAAGATCCTCAAAAATGACTATGTAGAAAATGGGATTCTGTTGGCAGACCACTTGTTAAGAACAAGAAGGGCTCACCATTCCTAGAAAGAATGGGGATAAAACTCAGTCGCCCAGTGTGATAGGAGGGTTGTTTGCAACCCCCTGTCCAGATGAGGGGAACACGATGAGACCATGCACTCTAGCTGGCCAGGATCACTTTGAGTCGCTGTTCACCAGAAGCTTAGCATGCTTATGATGTCCTGTCTGTCTATCTGTGGGAATGACAAAAGTCTGCACATCCCTCAGGCTAGAAGATGTAAATTAGAGGAAAATAAGAGGTGAGACTAGGAACCAATTCCCTGAACTTAAAAAAAAAAGAAAGAAAGAAAAGAAAAGAGAGAAAAGATAAAAGAAAAAAACATAATTTTTCCAGTTCATTAATTAAAATTGACATTGCAGGGTTTGCAAAGACCAGGAAACGACTGTGCCATTTCACTACATTTCAAAACCTTTTCACTTGAGCAGACAAGTAAATCATGCAATTACGGGGACTCATTCAACTCTTTAGTAAAAACACAGGCCTGCAACCTTGGGTGTAAAATACATTGAAATTAGAAGAGTTGAACTGAAGATATTTCTAAAATGTCACAACTGCTCCATGACACTGGATGATATGTTTATCCATTCATTATCACCGAGAACACCTGGGGCGGTGCTCAGGAAATCAGATAGTGCCTTTTAAAATAATTATAAAAGAAGCCTAGATTAGCAAGCTGAGGGAAAAACAGACAATCCTGAATCACGATGTTACTAATTCTGATCTGTTTGGGGGCATCAGCTTCCAAGTCACAACAGTGTAATAACTGAGTGCAACCGTCAGCAGCACTGAGGAGAGAGAGTGCCAAGTACGACTCTTTCTAAAAAGCACATGTAAGTGGGTAGAAGAAGAATAAATGAAACAAGATGGGATTGGGAGGGAGACAAACCATAAGTGACTCTTAATCTCACAAAACAAACTGAGGGTTGCCGGGGCGAGGGGGTTTGGGAGAAGGGGTTGGGATTATGGACATTGGGGAGGGTATGTGATTTGGTGAGTGCTGTGAAGTGTGTAAACCTGGTGATTCACAGACCTGTACCCCTGGGGATAAAAATATATGTTTATAAAAAATTTAAAAAAAAATTAAAAAATTATAAAAAAATAAATAAATAAATAAATAAAAAGCACATGTTTTCCTGGAGATGAAATCCCAAGCATTCATTTTCTGTTTACAGAATGAAACACCATGTCCACCAAGGGTGATTCTATTGTCAGTTTCTGGCTTGATCTTTTTTGTCTAATGGCCATTTGGTGTTTGGAGAGGCCAGAGAAGGCACTCTGGACTGCGATCCCAGATACCTGGTTCTGGGCAGGCCTCGGCTGCTCATCAGGGCGGTGACCTTCAAGAAGGCCCGGATCTTCATTCCTCTTAAGTGTGAAATGAACGGGCGATTTCTCAGACTCCTTCTTCTTTAAAACCTGTGCTCTGAAATTCATTCAACACTGGACATTTTCTCCTAAGCACGAGGGTAGGGGCGGAGGAGGGGAGGCTGGGAGAAGTAGGCTATTTTATTTTTAACCTTCAAAGGAATTTAGTTGAGCAGATGCTACCCCGAACTAGTCAGAGTAGGAAAGAAATAATATGGCTTTTAAAGGGCACATCTAGCATATCTACTGGGGTAAAGTAATTCTGGCAATGCTTCAAAGGATATAACTTTTGATGGTAAAGTAGGTAGGCTATGGAATGAAATCACATATGGCAGGCTGTCAAAGTCTCCTACACTTTCAGTACATTTATATAAGTGCAAATGGAGGCTGTGTAGATGGAGCAATTTCCTGCTAAGACTGCTCTCAGATTATCTGATATTATTTGACTAAATTATCTCTGTAGAAGCCGAGGACAACTTTTATGATCAAATATTTTGAAATTAGTTTTCCTCGTTGGCAGATTATCTGAAATATGAATTGCTCTCGTTCGAGCACTTGAAATTGAAAGGCTTTGGTAATAGCAATTATAGAAAAACAAGGGTACTGAAGTGCTGTATATCCTGCTGAAGGGGATATGTTTATAGGTCAGTGATGTCAATAACGGTATTTCTCCCGGATACCTCAGCGCTACCCTTTTATTCTGGGCCAGTTCAAAGGACAGACTGACTTTCTCTTTAACCAGGGTATTTAGTTTTTGAGGATGAATAGTGATTTCATTGACTCTGGACATTTAAACACAATCAATTCATATTTGTTACATTTCCCAAACCTTTCCAAAGGCGTCTGAGGATCTAAAGAGTGTGAACGCACTGAAAATGGATAGAAGTCTAAATAATTCTGAGCTATGGTTATCTGTACGGTTGACGTGTGTGCCTCTGGTGTCTTCTCTGTGAAGCTTTTTATATCACTCTGTGGACCTGCTCTGCTCACATTTATAGCTTCACAATGAAGAGTGACTCTAAATATCCTTTATAAAGCCCTTACCAGTGCCAGGCATTGTTCTGAGCACTTTCCTATGATTAAAGTTTGTAATCCTAACCATAATAACTATCCGTATTTTATAGATAAGAAAACAGAGGCTCAGAGAAGTCAAACAACATGCCCAAGGTCATACCTCTAGGAAGTGGTGGAACTTGCACTTAAACCCATCCCACTTTACCCCAAAGCACTCACTATTAACTGATATTGCCAGCTGCCTCTGGAAAGTTTTAGGTAATTAACAAGTAGAAGGATTCCAGGTTTATGGGTTAAGAGAAACTGAGACATGGAGCAATTAAGCATCCTGCTCAGAACCATAAAATAGTTATTCCCACAATGCCACTGTATATAAATGAACTTCTAGAAACATTGGTAAAGTTATAGAGATCTGTCCAAAAATTCTGATGTCTGACATTATTGGAACTATTCCAGGATTCAGTAGCAGGGCCCAGTAATCAATAATAAGGGTCTAAACCCAAGAGACCCGTGACATTTGCCACACATTTAATGTACATTCACTCATGCCAGCATTCAGCTAAAACTGAGTGACGCACAGGTGTCCAAAACTGTGCTCAAAACTGATGTTATCCAACACGGTTCCTGTCTTCAAGGACCTGGTGTCTTCAAGATGCCATAGACATGGCACCCAACTTGCAGTTACCTGTAGAGAGACGATGGCAAAAATATTAATGAATAATGAATGTCACGCGTTAACAATAAAGAGATGCACTACAGACCACAACAGAGATTGAAGATGACTAACTGCATGGAGAAGTTTGAAAATGATTTTCCACCAAGAATTATTTTTAGCCTGGGCCTTATTGGACATTTTCCACATGGACAAGTGGCAGGTGGTATTCCAGGCCAAGGGAGGCATATTTGCAAAGTCATTTCTTGTGGCAAGAGATGAGTCTGGAAGGTGAGGACAGTGACAAATTGGAAAGGGTGTTCTAGGAAACTACAGAAATTGGACTTTCTGCTTTAAACCCTGGGGAGCCTTAAAGTGTTTTAAAGGGAAAAGTGGAATGGTAGATCTGTGCTTCAGGAAAAAAAAAAAAATTATTCAGGCAAAAAAAAAAAAAATTAAAAGATAGGTGGCATCTTCCAATTAAGTACGAAAATTTAATAATTTAGTATTTACTAAAATATAAATAAATAATTTAATAAAATGTCAAGGGAGAGTGAAAAAATGAATCACAATAGGACGTGTCAATGGACATAAAGAGAAGGGGATGGATTTCAGAAGCCCTTTTCGGATAAGATCTAAGCTTTGGTGATCGGTCAGATGTGGTAGAAAACAGGGAGGAAGTGTTTTTCTAAAACATTGTTCCAATTTCGGGATGTAGTGTTTGAGAAAGTCGTAGGACATCTGTTGGATAAATAGGCTTTAGGGCTAGAGAGAATGGGTTTAAAGTTGCAAACTGGGAAATAGTTAGCATATACATTGTACCTGTACCCAAAAGAGGTGGATAAGATTATGAGGGTTCTTGAATTTGCAGTTCAAGGAGGAAGTTGGGACCACTGGGAAAGGAATTTTGAGAAGATTCCAATTTACAGACAGGCAGAAGAAGAGAAGGTAACCTATAAAATAAAGTACAAATTATCAGAAAGTGACCTAGAGAGTCCCTTCCCTCAAGAAGACTCTAGAAGTTGTGATTAGGAAGGTCAAAGAAAAAGACATTTTTCAGAAAGGCTGTGATCGTGTGCCCAAATGTTAGGTAATATGAGGACTGGGAAAAGCCATTGTATCCATCAGTTAGAAGATTACTAGTGATGGGAATGTTGTCACTGACACCACGAAGGTTGAAGGTTGTACGATGTACAAATACACTGAGTTGTGTTAACCTCTCTTCAAGCAGTTAAGAGGTAAAAAGTTTGCATAGGAGAAGGGGAAGGTGCAAAGTACTTTGAGGGAGACATAGGGCTGATAGATCTCATTTTTAGGCTTAGATGACTTTAACTTTAGGTTGAGAAGCTGGACATGTAGAAAAGATATATTAAAGATTCAGAAGAGAGATCATCTTTGGACCCAGGTCTCAAAATGATAAGCTTAGTGCTGTGAAGGCCTTCCATGAATCTGAGAAATAGAGAACTATTTCTTTTCTGCTGGAGAGAAGTTGGGGAATGCAGTTTGGAGGTAGAAGTGGGGAAGGAGAGAGATCAGTTGCAGAGGAATCGACAGTGTTGCTCACTGGGTAAAGGTGAAGCCAGAAAAAGACAATGTAGTTGCTTTTGGTGGGATTGATCAACTTTGGTCCATCCATTCAGGGGTGCAACTGACAGATGTAAGAAGTACCAGTGATACCAGCTCTAAGAAAGATCAAAGCAGGAAAGGCCAGTCATAGGTCAAGGTCAGGGTAATTAACTCCCTTTTCTGTCAAACCTGATGATGGTATCACCCATGAGCCAAAAATCCTAGGACATTCTGGAAGGAGAATGGGCCAATACCTTGTGCAATTGACTAGCACCATTTAAAGTAGCTTATTGGGCACCAGTGTGGTCTGCCAGTTCTGATGATTCCACTTGGAATTGATGATGAGGTCCACAAAGGATATAAGAAGCCAAGATCCAGGGATGTATTCATTCCTTTCCCTACTAACATCTAATAATTTGTATAGAAAGGGAAAAAATGGAGAAAGTATTTTCTGTAATATTTTTAACTTTGAAAACCCATCTTTGCTTCTTCCTTTTCTGCTTCCCTTAAATCACATATGAGCAGCCCATATGATGGGAGATTCTGTAAGTCTCTCTTTGACTTTGTATGATTTCCAATGGTCTTTCACATTCTCTATGAATACCGAGGCTCCCACATTCCTATTCTGTTCATCTGTTCCTCCATCCAATCAGTATATGATTGGTAAAAAGAATATCTCATGGAGGTACAAGGTCTGAGAACATTACAGTCCTTCACTGAGCTCTTGGTGAAGGAAGTGATTTGTTTGTTTTGTTGTTGGGAATTTATTTCATGATGGAAGGGGGAATAAAAAAAGCCTTTGGGCTTTAAAAATCTATTTCTGGTTGTTCTTTTTAATTGTCACTGCTTATAAAATAGAAAGCTGTTTAATAATTGTAACTAGAATTCTTACATCTACCATAGTGATGATTTGGTTCATGTCAGAGTTGGTGACAGAGAAAATATAAATTCAAAATCTGGAGAACATGTCTCAATCCTGCTTTTTGTTTCTTGAGAAAGAGAATAAAGTCAAAGGGAATAAAGAGAGAGTGGAGATTAAGAAGGAATAAATATGTTACTGTTAGTCGCTGACCCCCCACACTGCTTATAGCTCACCTTAACCCTTGGTTTGCCAAGTACCAAGCCCTGGCGAACTGGCATTTAGCAGATCTTTAAATGGAATGTGTAAAGTAAGCCATGAGACCTGCCCGCTTGCAAAAGTGGGCCTATTAAATGAAACAAATGCCATCCATGTCTGTTTCCAGCTGAGGTTATAATGTGTGGGGTGGTCGTGAGAGCCAGATTCCCCTTGCCTTCACTGCCATAAACCACACAGTTTATAGTACCATATGAATTTGTAGAGCTGATTGTTTTATTATATTTGAGTGTAAATTTTTCATCCCTTTCAGTTCTACCACCATTCTCTGAGAATACAGGTTTTGTGCTGATACGATGTTTCCCACCTCTAGGCATGGCCTAGCCCTACTACTGACTGTAATTTACTTTTTGGTGTCTGTCGCCTTAAGCTTGCCTTCTGACTAGCTTGTTGAATGATGTGCTAATCCATTATATTTTTCAGACAAGTGTATCGACCAGTATAAACAGACTGGAGGGCACAAACCTAAATGAAAGCTATACTTCCCTGAATCATTTAAAAAGCCCTGCTTGGTGGCAGTGCGAAATAACTTGGCTCTGTACATTAAGTAAAGGGGAGGGAGATCTCAATAAATAAAACAAAAACATTGAAATATCCCTGCCGGCAGGAGCTTAATCCAAGTCTCAAATGTTCACCTTTATTCCCCTCTATTTTTTTTTTTTAACATGATGATTGGAAAGGGCCACTTGCCAATGCCCTCTTGTGATACAAATCGAGAGTGAAACACAGCATTCAGCACCTCCTGCCACTGGTGAGCCTTCCTACCCCAACCCCCTGTCTTTCACTTGAAGTCCCTTGTATCACCACAGCCCTGCTTATGCAAATAAACAGCAGAGTGCAGGCACTCCGAGGAATTTCAGTAGAAAAAGGAAGCCTTAGCTCAGCCCCTCCTGAGTCTCTCCCCTTATAAGATTTGTGGGAATGGATCACCCAATGGGTTGGGGGAAAATAAGTTTCAAATTAATCTTCCTAAGAAAGAAGAAAAAAAAAAAAAGTCAGCTGAACCTAAGCCCTTCGATTTATAAGACCAAAGCCATGAGGTAAAGATTTGCTTGTTGCCATGTGAGTTGAGATCCGGTAGCTGGTGAAACTTTCGGTCGGTACACTCACATTTAGCCTGGCGCCGAGCAACATTTTGGAAAAAGGTGTTCTTCAACTGAAAATACAGCACAACCAAAGAAAAACAATTCCCTGATGATAAACAAGGGCTCGTTTTTTTTCTGACACCTTTGATGCCTGTTTACTTTTACAAAGAGTTGTACTGGGAATTACTCATAGCTCTTCAGGTTACCAGTATAAAAAATATCAACCCATTCTTCCCGGATCTCTTGCTCTGCTTCCTGAGGTGTGTGAGGTGTACTGTGTATTTTTCACATTTGATCTATTGTTAGTGGCCAGATGCAGACCCTGATAGACCCTTCAGTCTGCAGAGAGAGGGTGGGGGGTCTCAGAACACATTCCTGAACCTCTCACTGGATGGTCACGTCATCGTGTAAGACTAAGTATGAGGCTTCGATGTCCATTTGACAACGAAGAAGTGAAAAGTACCAGGAATGAATCGGCCAAGGTCATAGAGCTAATAAGTAGCTTCATCTCTGACTTCCCACTTCTTTTCTCGGAGGTACCAACCAGTGCTGAGATTTTTACTCTCCTGCCAGGGAGGGGAGGCCAAGTTGAGTGTGCCAGGATCTCTCTGTCCTTATACTGATGTTGCAGATGCTGCCATGCCATCAACAACCCAGCCCCCAAAGAGCTTTACTCTTTGGGGGGATAGAGGAAATTAAAACGTTGTTGAACAAGAATGTTTGTGGTGACCCTAAGCCATAGCCCTTATGACAGCTTAAAATTCCAAAAGCCTGCACATGCACGGACCTGTATAAGGAGAATCAGTGAATAAATCCTTCCTTCAATTCCAAAAGCAAATAAAAGGACCCTTTGTGGCCACACACAACACTTCTTTGATCTCTGGTGCAGCATCTCTCAGCTTTGTGCCAATTTTAAACATACTATACAGAGTTTGAAATTCATTTCTGGGCCTCAGACAGCCTGTTGGGTCAGCATGTTCTTTCTGGGCATTTCCAAAAGAAATTACTGCCCACAGCTCTCTTTGCTGTTTTGAGAGTCCTAAACTCATTCTTCCTTTGCCTCCTCCTCACGTCATAAGTCGGAGGGACTACCCCTGGCCAATAGGGCTTGATAAATGATATATTTATCAAGGGCACTGAATAAGTATTTATTGACTGACTGACTGGATGAATATTCTCCAATTTCCACAGAGTATTTTGCCCAGATGAATAATCCCTTGTTCAGGGGTTTTCTAATGAGACTATCAATTCTGAACTTTGTATCAATCTTCCTCTTGAATGGACCAAGGGGAGGCATGACTAGGATCACTTGTAGTTTAGGAAGATGGGTTTGATAGGCCCAACCTACTCATCATCTAATCAAACCATAGGAAAAAAAACAACAGCTCTCTTTCCTCACAGAACAACACATTCACCTAATGAAGGTAGTTCACACATAATCAGCATCAACATAGCAAGAAGTGGGAATGAACTTAAATTTATCGAGAAGACTGTGTTCCAGGCTCAGTGTTAGTAGCAGGATCATTAATAGCAGCAGCAAGTTCTGTCTGTTTGAGCAAAAGGTATATGCCAGAAACTACACTAAACCCTCCATATGTGATTTCTCAGTTAGTCGCAAAAATGCTATGAGATAGTTTCTACCAACAATAACAATTTCATCATCCCCATTTTATCCAGAGTAACCAGTACCAGATAGACAGCTCTAACTTCTCTGATGAGAAGGTGAGGCTATTGGGGCAGGCTTTATGGGGAGATTGAATCTCAGGTCATGTCTTAAATATAAGTCCCCTTATCTGTACATTTCAGTAATTCAGACTTCATACCAAAATGAGTAAGCAAGTACACCAAGAAATCTCTTTGGGATTGAAATAATAAACCTTTACAATCAGAGAAGCGCCGTATTTTGTTGGATGATTTGGGCTGGGCAGTTGAATGATCTGTAGAATCTCATTATGTGACTTGACAGATTTCATATCTCAGTTCCTTGGTATTTTCACCTGTAAAACAAGAATAATTACTTAGGCTCTCTATATATTATAATGAGAGACGATAAAGATTGATGAAATATAGATGCATAGAATGAAGAATTCAGAATAAATGTACTCCTGAGTTCGTAGATACGCTCTTACTAATAATGGAATTGTCTTATTCAGAAATAGTTTCCCTATTTGGTTGTACATTTAATTATGAGTCATCTTTTTCTCCCTCCTTCAACCAACATATATTAGACATCTACTCAGTGACACTATGGAGAATAAAAAGAGAAGTCTTGGTCTCAAAGTTTAAAAACTAAATAATAAAATATGTTCCTTGATTTTTTTGAAAGATGCCCAAGTTGGTAATAAAGCTCTTGTTGTATCTCCATGAAGCCAAACATCGAGGAAAAATAGAAAATTTCAAGCAGTAATACAGATGTTTCAAAACATCTGGATGTTTGCTCTCCTGTAGATTTGCCGTATGGATCTCCTACAAAGCTCTTCCGTTTTAGTTCAGGCTTTCATAATTAATTTGAAGTTCTATTTTTGTGCTCTGTAGACCAACTATTTTACAAAAATCCCTTTGTCCATCATAAAATATTCACCTTTTTTTTGTACTTGATTGTCTTCAAGCTACAGTCGCAATGTTTATAAAGCCACATGTTATGTTTAGTGATAGATTTTTATATAAAATATATCTTATATAATATAAAATGTTCTAGGATTTGGCCATGAGACAAAGTGGGTAGTGCTCAAGGGGCTGGTGCTCAAGCCTACCGGGAGTAGGCGTCCTGGATAGAGATCTCAGACCAACCCATTCTCTCTTTGAGCAAAAGGCAGAAGCTGCCAAAGATTTGATGTAAAAACTGGTATCTCAGATATGTCAGATAAAAAAAAAAAATCATTGTTTGCGGTGAACCTAATCCTATGCTTAATAATTTTCTTCTAAAATGACTCCAGGGCAGAAAGGGGAAAGGGAAATAATTATAGGGAACTGAGAGAGGCCAGATGGCAGATGTGTTTGAAAGGCCTGACAGTGACCTGTGGGCTTTCGATGCCGGAGAACCTCCCACCTCCCGGCCACCCCAGCCTACAGACTTGCAGTCCTGGTAGTTACCCTCAGTACCCGCGGGGCAGAGCAGAACCAGGTGTGGCTGCCCGCTGCCTCATTGCCTTGCAACCGAGAAAATCATCTTCATGACGATAAAACAAAATGGCTCAGCTCACTCTAAGTTTTCTTAGAAAAAAAAAAAAATCTCATTTTTATTCATACCTGCTAGGAGCCCCAACTCTGGCCTGGAACTAACTATGCTTTGTCTAATTGTGTTGGTTTTATTTTTCCCCCAAAATGGCTCATGTTGTTTTAATTGCTTTCTGTCAATACTTGGAAGAGCTGGGTTTGAAGTAGCTGTCCACTCCCTCCCTCTGCCAAACATGGTGATCCAGTTATGTTTCTAAGCCCCAGTATTCATCCACACATCAAAATATGTGAACCTTAGCAAGATAAAAGCTGTCCAAACCTGATTTTGTTTCTACACAGATGGCTATAAACATGACACTGGGATATTAGTCTTGGCTTTTCTTGACAGACCTGAAAATTGGCCATGCAGAACTGTTTAAAATTGGTAGGAAAAACTTACCCTGAAGTTTACTGTTGATGAACACAAGAGAAAGCACATAATTAATGGAAATGCATGTCAGAATAAAGAAAAATGTGTTACTCCCTTCACTTCTGAGTCCTCGCCAAAGGTGTTGAGTAAAGCTGATATTTCAGAGGTAGAAAGGGGACTGAGCTCATTTCAGTGAAGTAAAAATTTGTGTTATAGTTTACATGCGTGGTCATTAATTTATACCCTGACATGTATTTTAATTAAAGATACATTTTTAATCATAGAAGTATATACAATAACAATTCAAATAGTGTACACTAACAAAAAGAAGAGATAATATCACATCCATTCAGAAGAATATAGTATAAACATTTTGATGTGTATCTTCTTAGGTAGTTCTCTATGAGTTTATATTAATTTATTTTTATATTTGTTACCGCTTTGTGATTTTTTTTATAAATTAAGATAACGTAGACTTTTTTCACTGTTCATAACTACACTTAGAGTATTGGCTGCAGAGCATTTCTTTCTAAAAATGTTACATAATTTATTTCACCAGTCTCTTATTCTTGAACATTTAGGTCATTCCCAATCTTGTACCACTCACTACAAACTATATTTGTAAAATGTCTTTGCAGGGAAATTTTTACATAGATACCCATTATTGAATTCTCTGGAGACATTTCCAGAAATTCAGCCAGAAGGACAGTATGTGTTATGGGATTTTCATACATTTGGCCCAACTGAGCTCAAGAAAGATGGTATGAATCAACTTTCTCCCAGTACTGTATTAGATAAGCCATTTCTCCAAATCCTTTCCAGCACTAAATTTTACCTGTTTAAAAACCATGTGATCGGTGGAAGGAGAAATGGCATTCTCTTATTTTACAAATCTCATAGTGTCCGCTCTAACTTTGAAGAGATGATCCTTCAAATGGGCCTTAGGTCTTACTGAATGCGCATGCCTGGGTGACCGATGCGGGGACCGCCTGTGCTGCTCTCACGTTTCTCTAGCAGTTACCAAGACTCTGCCGCGTTTCTGGAGTCGGCCCGGTGTCATATTGTATCCCGTGTTCAGCTTCCTGTATCTCTGATGGCCTCTGTCTTGTGCTTCTAGTGCTGGTTTACGGTCATCCTGGAAAGGACAGAGTAACAATAGGCACCAACTCTAGAGCTGTTTTATTCTAACTCTTGCGCTCTGAAATCTTCATGTTTCTTTTTATGTGTCTGTCTATAGTGCTGTACAGCACCTTTGAAGTGTTGAAGATTCTGCTCAGAAAGAAATGCAAAATTCACAGTGGATATTAAGATAATGTTTCACCTGACAGAAAAAGCGCAGCAAGCTTTATTTCAAAATAAATATACGGAGATATAGCTCCTATAACTAATGATGAAATCTTTCTTTGTCTTAAATCAGAACTTCAAAACTAGTTTTGTAGAACAGCACACAGGGATTATAAAACATTTGAAATAATAAAGGCCTTTAAATGAACTGGTTGATTTTAGTTTAAAAAAAAAAATGCTTTTCCTTACTTCGCAGCTTCTCTTGGTGCTAGCTAGTTAAAATTTTTGATTTTTTTTTTTTTTTTTTTTTTTTTTTTTACTAGAGGATACCGTGTGTCCTGCCATTGTCAGTATTATTGGTAGAATGGATGAGAAGAATCCGGCCCTGAACCTTAGATGGGCACCTAGTCCTCCACTACCTCCCTTATTTATACGAGTTGATGGGCTAAAAAATAAACCATGGTTCTCTACATCCAGGCTACTTTTGGGAGTTGGAGGGTTCTAGATCCTAATACTGTATAATTATAAGACAACATTCTCAGTTTGGTTTAAGGACAGAGAAAGCGTGAGTTAAGAGTCATGCCTCGTATGACTCTGGCCTCGTATGGCCAGAGCAGTATCAAGCACTCACTCAAACAAACCTGCCCTCTTCAGGGTTCCAGTCAGATTTGCTCTGTATCTGGCTTGGGGAAACTGGGTTGCAACCTAAAAATGGGGAGGCTAAGACATCCTCTACCATGCCTCAAAATGGGGAAAGAAATACAGGTGACCATAAAACTGTCCTATGCTATATGGTAGTCTTCCTGCTTGGTGGTATTTTAATAAAGATGTGAAATATCTTTCGGCAAACAATTTATAAAATAATCCCCTGAGAGTTGACCTATGAAGGAAAAAGATGAGCTAATGGCATATCAATTATTAATACCTCATCTAGTGAATGCTGAGGCATTGTGCAGACCTGCACTTCCACAGTGGAGAAAAGAATCTCCCTTTTTCTCCTTCTCAATCTGTGTTAGGACTTACTGGGAAGGACAACAATACATAGTTTTAGGGAAACTTATGATCTTAAGAAACTATACGTATATAGTCAGAGAAGAAAGGGACAGAAGCCTAAGTAATAGCAATTTAAGAAGACTCGTAGGTTGAAGTTGAAGAAATTACTTTATATTTACTCCAGACAGGTATGCCATAGTTGAGAAGAGTTAGAAAAATAGGGAAAACCAACCTCATCGTAGTTCAAGGTAGACCAATGAGGGGTCTATAGATAGACTTCAGAGTCAGTGAATTTGGATGGGGGAAAAATCACAACTTTAATATTACCAATCTCTAAGTGAAATTTCACAGTTCTTTCTATTATGAATATAGACTATAAACCACAGTGATATTAGTGGTACTTGGATTTGTCATGATATTCATATCCTATGACTATCTTATAGAGATCTTAGAATATCACTACTTCATGATTTTTATGATCACTAAACCCAGCACTAGATGTTGTTATTAAATATATTAATAAAGAAGCACATACATTACCCTATCATATATTTGGAGGATTTTTAAATATTTTGATAACAGAATTCCAGTATAATTGGTTTCCTTTGTAATCCTAACATTTTATGCATTTAAAGACATTCTTATAAGGAAAAGTATATGTGGACCTCACCAGACTCTCCCCAAAGTGTCCACAGTGGGAAAAAGTTGGTCAGTCCTCTTCATAAATAGAAATGTATAAAAATGGATCAATAGTGATGAGAGAGAGCTACAGAGAGACATTCTTCACATTTTAAAATGCTCAAAATCTGCTTAAAACTCATGTTGATCATTTAAAAGAACTCAGGGTACAGACAATTTAATTCCACTGTTTTAATATTTAGTTCACATTTCTAAGGAAAAAGATAGGACCAAAGCTAAGTCCTAAAAAAATTTCTAACTAACCAAAGGAAATCTTCTGATGGAATAACTTGTCCTTATTATCCCCAGAGATTTTAGAGCATCATGAAACATACCCAGATTGAGGGTAGTTCAAATGAGAAACTATCTGCACATAATTTGATAGCACTTTTTCAGCGTCCCCTGTATAATCACTATAGTTTTAGAGCCCAGCTTTGACCTTCAGGAGATTACAGCCTCTTCAGAAAAAGCAAACATGGCCAAAGACATTTATGATTACCTATAAACATGCACAAATAAATAGGGTATTACCTGAATAAGTAGTTAAAGACTTGGTTAGCCTTGTGTTGATATAACTTGGGAGCTCGAGTAGATGAGTTTGCAGATGTGAAATGGCAGAGGAAGGTAGTATGAAGATGTTTCAGATGTAAGGAATAAAGAGCAGAAGCACTGAGCTGGAGAAAGAGAAAAACAATGTCATGTTTCATATATAAGACATGAGCAGAGAAGAAGCAGAAAAGGAAAAGAGTTAAACACTAGACCCCCCCCGCCAAAAAAGGCGAGATTTGTGTTTTTAGTTGAGGTACTATGCTGAAGGCAGTTTGTTAAAGCAACTGGATCATAGGACAAAAGGCAAGAAAGAAACTGTCGTAAGAGAGACCAGAATAGAGCTTCTAGTCTAGAAATACACGTGAAGTGGTGGGGTGAGTCTGTGCTGGAGTAAGGTGATCACTGTGAAACTCAAAAGAAATGGGGGAACCCTCAAGTCTTTATTCAGCCGGATTCTGTTGTGGTTAGAAATATATGTTATGTTATATGTTAGAAATACATGTCAGGAATATATGTTAAATAAACAAACAAGTGTATCATTTATATGATATATGCAAATACTATGTTTAAACTTTATATCTGAAATTAAATGTTTTATATAAGTCAAAAAAAAAAAAAAGAAATGGGGGAAACTGACAAATAGAAAAGTAGGATAAAGGCTGGCAGTGTTGAGGGACGTATGGAGAGGGGAAGGGCAAGGTAGCAAAAGGAATATAGGGTAGGATTTTCAGAAATGTAGGACGGTGCTGTGGATGAGTAGCTCCGAACTTGGGTCCCCTTACTGCCACTTCCACGGGCATCTCCCTCTAGAAGGTGACTATTGTCACATTTGTGGGCTTCATTTTCCCATCGGTCACGAGAGGCAGATACGCAAAACAAAGTCACATCTCCAGGAGTCTGAGCCTTTGGGTTGAAGTAACCTTATCAACTTTTATAAATTTTGTGATTTCTTAGGAGGCTGAAAACAAAAATGTACCTTGTGAGTGAAAAACAAAAACAACCAAATCTGCTTTTGTAGGAATCTTAAGTTGTGTCATGCTAACACATTATCAGAACTAACGTCATTGTTCCAGAGGGTTTACCGACTGATCATTTCTTTTACTTCTCCATCGAGAATCATGCTGGTGTTTAATGCATTTTAGACACAGTGTGGAAGTCTTAAAATGTGGGCTTTGAAAATGGCAGAAGTTTCACTGGGCTCCTACAAAACATTATGTTCAGTGACTTAAAAATCTGATCATCTCTTTGTAGTCCCTGGACTTCTATTTCTTATCATACTGTTCTGTTTTCACTTTCTGGCTGTATTTTCAGTTATAGATAAACAATGAAGGATCTTATCTTGATATCTGTGATTATTAGATTATTAAATGGTAATTAATTTCACTGTCATTGCTTTGAATCAGAGGGTGGGTGGTTTTGAGACTCTTAGCAGGTGACCTCATGAGTATTGTTTAAGGGACAATCATCAAATACCTTAGGATCTTGTCCTCAGGTAATTTATTTTCTCTTCTTTAGGGAGGGGAAAATAAAGCATTTTTTTTAATTCTTTTACAAATATGCTTTATTTTAAGAAAACCAAAAAACAACAGCCTTCCTTCTCAAAGCAATCAGATTAGTTTTACCAACCATTGGCATATGTAATAATTCTTCACTTCCCAAAAGGATTCACTGGAGTCCCCTATCTACAGGGTGAATTCTATACTACTTTTAAAAGCTGATACCCAGATTTATTTGGAAGACAAATTTTATGAACACTTTTTAAATTAAGTAAATGTATATATAACAGGTAATCAAGAATAAAAATGGAATGTAATAACTGTAAAAGATACTGTAAAGTAGATTAAATCATAGCAAAAGTGATGTTTTAAGCAATAGTAATATACTTACATATAATATAAATTTGTAGTTACTGCCTAGTCTTCTGTTTTATTTGGATATGACATTCATTAAATTTTTGATGTTTTAGCATTCTCTAGAAAAGAGGCATGACAAAATTGTTCTTTAAAACTTAGAGACAAGGATTTATTCCCCTTTGTAAAAGTGACAGTGGAGAGAGAAGAACTGTTGCTTTTAGATTAAGGAATCCTTCTCTTATAGGGAGAAGAATGTATACAATGAAAGTATATTTCTAAAAAGTTACATATACATTCAATTTTAATAAAGTATGTTCCCTTTTAAGTACATTGGGAATCCTGTCTTTAGTAGAGTCTAGAATAAATCCTTTTGGAAAGTTAATTATTTTCTCATGCCAACATATTTTCTGATGTATCTTTTTTTTTTCTTTAAAAAGCTTTTTTTTTTAATTTTTTTATTTTTTATAAACATATATTTTTATCCCCAGGGGTACCCTTTTTTAAGTTTAGAAGTTGGAAGATATCATTGTCTTTAAGCCATATTTACCAGTAAATAAACAAGTTAGGCAGCTAGTTTATACATGTGTGGATTCTCTTTGGACTCACTTTATTAGGAAGATGAGATCATGCTTATTACACCATGGGATTTATAAACCTCTACTCAAATGGGTATTGGAAAACCTGGGAGAAACACTGCAGAAGCTCCCGGGAGGCATTTGGGAGAATGTAGATTTTGGGGGCGTTTCAGGATTCACTGAAAGTCTAGAGGAGGTTGTTGCGTTCAGAGTTCAGTGACAGTCCCAGGACCCAACCCTCCAAACCAGGAGCCTTAATTTGTAGCTGAGCGCTTCATTTTCTTCTTGTCTACCCTCTTTAGTAGTTTCAGCCTTCTTTTGTCTTATTTGCCCCATCTGTGTTTCCCCTAGATCTGTGAATTCACATGGTTTCAATTTGAAAACCCTTTTTGTGCCCTTTGTTTTTCTCCAGTGTAACATTATTCGGATGATCAGGATTGCTAGGCACCTCTCTTTAGTTTTGTCCACAAATTTAATTCCTGTATAGTATAGAGAATATTATGTCGATGTGAAGGTTAAATTTACTTAATATTATGCTTTACCCAGGGTAAGGAAGCTGGCAATTATGATCCACATAGAAATTCTGTAAGATGGCAGGCTGAGGTCATGTTTAGGATTACAGATGCTGAAACCAGCTGTTTAGGTTCAAGGCCCACTGCTCAAAGTTAATAACTGAGTGACCTTGAGAGGTTATATACCATGCATGCTTCAATTTCCTCATCTGTAAAGTGGGGATTATGGTGGAATCTACTTCATAGGACTGCTGGGCTGAGTACCTGAGATAGATCATATAACACACTTAGGATAGTGCCTGACCTACCATCATCAACATCATCATCCCATCCAAGCACCTTCTCAGTACACTGGGAACAAATCACTGGGCATACTCTCCTTAAAATTCTAATTTTGTGAGTGGTGGGGTTAGGGACGTTGGGGAGGGTATGTGCTATGATGAGTGCTGTGAAACATGTAAAACCTGGCAATTCACAGACCTGTACCCCTGGGGCTAATAATACATTGTATGTTTATTAAAAAAAATAAAAAAAAATTTTAAATTCTGGTTTTGTGGTAAACCTGTAGCATATCTTCTTTCCTAAGAACTTCTTTGAAGCAGCTGATTTTAAGACTTTTCTTTAGATTGGCTTTTTAATCCAAACAATTAAAGAGTTTCCCCAAATGATAAGCCCCCCACACACACATACCCTTTACAAAGAAAGCTTAAGTCCCACACCTTCAACAGCTAAAATTGCTCTACTTTATGACCTCAGAACCTCAAATGAACCCAGAGTGTAGAATGGGGCATCTTGGGTACAATTGTTTGATAAATCAATCCACTTGTCACACCACAAGATTTCCCTGCTACCAGAGAAATTTTGGTACCCTGCTTCCAAATTATTTGTCTTAGTTGAGTATGTTCCCTGAAATGAAGGTTTCCCTTCCATCATATAATCAGTATTTTAAAAATAAAGCCAGATTTTTTTATGGCTTGAGAAGTGTGAAAATATAAGGCATGTTTTTCTAATTATGAAACTGCTGTCAAACGGGTCTATAAAGCAGATGCACTTTGCAAATTAGAGGTTGAGTCCAAGGTTTCTATGGCTCTAAAGTGGCTCCTCCTTTGGCCTCCACTGTAGCCTGTGGCAGCTGAAAACAGGTGTGATATGAACATATTGTCTCCAAGACCAGAGTTCCCTCTGTGATCTTCCCAGATGCAGGGAAGATCCAAATATCCTTTGGCAGTCAGATTCCATGTTGGCACCACCTGCTAGCAAAGAATTTGCAGAAATTGAACTCTGGTTGCTTGATCTTTCAAGGCTCTCGCAGACCCAAGTCCCCCTGACATAAGGACTTAGTTTAATTTCTCAACCTGTCAGATGGTTCATCTTGGGAATGCTTACTTCTTGCTTTCCTTTTTGCTGTTTAATTCTTTCTGCTAATAACAGCTTATAGGTTTTCTAAAAGCTGTGAGAGACTCTTCCTAATTTGGGACTATCATAACCAGATTTTTGATGATTACACTCACCCTGTGAATCAGGGTAGCTGAGGGGACGCTGTTTTTTCCTCATTTTCAGACTGGCTATCTTAGTAATAAGAACTAGAAGAGTTACTAGAAGTAATAAGAATTAGAAGATCTTCTGTCTCAAAAATATTTCCGTTGTAAAGAAATATACCTTGTTTTTGTCCACACTCTGCCAAAAATAGGTAGCTAAACGTGAATATATTAAATGTCTTCCAGTTTCTTTCTGAGCTTCAATGTCAGGTTTACTTAAAGGAAATTTTCTGGTTTGTTTTTTCCTCCAGTTCAGAAGATTATCTGTTTTACTTTATATAAAGAAGCAATTTAATGACTTTTTCTTGTTGGAGAATAATGTCCATCTTCTATTAAAGTAGAGTCACTTGGATGAAGATCATCTCCCTGACCATGAAAGATGGGAGGAAATTAAATTCTATTTGTAGCTGAATGGTGCTTATGAAAATGAAGAAAGACAATCAATATAAGAAGATAGCACACTCTGAAAATGGTAAAAAGCATCTCCTTCGGACAGCAACCTTCAAATATTTCAACCTGACTGCTGATTTCCATGCTGGTCAAGCAGAATGAGGTTCTTTGGTTACGTCAGCACACACCCGGGAAACTTGCCTAAAATTACTCATGGTTCAATGAGTGGCCTTGATTACAATTTAAGTGTTCTCAGATCAGGCCAGTGACCTTGAGTCAAACAAAGCACTGCTTCATATGCATTTATAGTTCTTAAGCACACATCCAATCTCTTCTGCCACCAGCTACTATAAAGTTGTTTTTTATTTTAATTATATTTTTTTAAAAAATGATATGAAGCGTGTTGCACATAAAGTTCTGGGACCTTGACCTCTGGGCCATGGTGTGCTTATTTGGCCATTGGTGCTGCTAATGACTAAAACCCATTTGTTTGGAACAGGTTTCCAAGGATAAGAAATCATCCTATTTCACCTTCAGGCATAGGTGAAATTTCTTAATTGTGAGATCTCTTAATTATAGAAGTTAGTGCTTGAATTCTGTTAAGGAAGTTTTGTCCTGGACTGTTGATGAAGATGAGAATTTTTTCACTGAATTTAGGGAAGCAAGAGGCACTTTCTGCCAGGTAAAAAGAAGGTCTTTGGGATAGAGGTGGTTTAGGAAAGTATCAGTCAGAGCAGAAGACCATAAATGCAGCAATAAAACCCAAGTGTGCTGAGATTTAGAACAGACCCCATGAGGCAACACGATTATGCACTAATTGTTCCATGTCAGTTTTTGAGATCTCTCTGGGGGAAAAAATGCAGATTATTTTTGTAATAAGTTCAAAGGCTCATAAAAAAATTATGAACAGAAAATTCCCCAATAATATATTATTTCCTTTGTGGAAAAGTAAAAAAAAGGATGATCCCCATGTTCGGTTTTAGAGAACTTTGGGCCATAAGAAGTCTTCGAGTTCTAGCATTTAGCAGTGATCAAGATCTCCTGATCTGTAATCACCAAAGTCAGATTTTTGCATTTCATTTTGTTCTGAGTGACCTTCAATATTTAGACATGTATATGTATAGATATAATGCTTATTGTTAGATATTCTGGATGCTGTGGACTTTTGATGTGTGAGCCACTTGCTCTTGATCTCCTAATTGCCAAGGTGAATAAGACATAGAGAAGTGGATGATTGGAGCTTTCAGAGAAGGATATTAAAGGAGTCAAGACCAAGCTCATGTTTTCTTGGTGATCCAAGAAGTACACTTCTATTTTATGAATACTCAGGGACCAGACATTTTACCATAATAATAAAACAATAATGACTTTATTGTAATGTGCTGTAATGTTATGGACATGCAACCACAGTTACACCAGACCTAAGGAGCAAAACCCCCATTCCACACCAACTCCCCATCTATTGATGTGAGGTGGATGGAGGAGGGTCATGAGAAATTATACCAGTAGGCCTTTGCCATTTGTAGTCCTCCTCCCTGGCTTTCTGTGAATCCAGAAGACTCAACATGGCCTTGCAAATATCATTTTCCATCCACTCACCACTTTCACTCATTCATTGCTATTTATTCTAAAAACATGTATTGAGCCCCTCCCATTGAACAGGCCCTGGACTAGACTGCAATGGCCACTGTATGCCAGCCTCTGACTTCTCTAGGTCTTTGGTAATACTGGAGTCTTTGTCAGGAAGGGACAAGCTGAGACAGAAATCCATGCTGAGCCGGTCTCTAGCCTCCCAACCTCCCTTTTTGAGAGAAGGGCACGTTAGCAATATGATGACTAAGTTTTCTCAATGACTCTCGTTGGAGCAGGCCCTCAGCTTCCTAGGGAGCATCTGTCCTTTACCTCTCCTTTCATTTCCAGGGAGATTTCCTTCTCATTTTATTTTTTTTTAATGGATTTTATTTATTTATTTGGCAGAGAGAGAAAGATCACAAGTAGGCAGAGACAGGCATAGAGAGAAGGGGAAGCAAGCTCCCCGCTGAGCAGGGAGCCTGATGCCGGGCTCGATCCCAAGACCCTGGGATCATGGCCCGAGCCAAAGGCAGAGGCTTAACCCCATGAGCCACCCAGGTGCCCCTCTCCTTCTCATTTTAATGGGAACTCATCCTCCCTTGTCAGCTTATTCTGATGGGACTAGAGTCAGTATTTTCTGTTACTCCCTTGCTGTAACATCACCCAGCCCTACTTTGTCCTGTGCTTTTTATGTGGCTTAAAATAAAAATGCACTAATGTTATCATGACTCCTCAACATGGAAGCCTAGCCTGTAGGAGCTCCATACAAGCCCTGTATACTTATCTATCCTCCATTGCTGGACTCGATAGTGCAAAAGCTGAGTTCTCAGCAAAGGAGGGACTGTTTGACTTGGGAAGAACAGGATTCTAGCAGTACGTGGGTGGTAAACACTCTGTATCCAACTACTAAGGCAATTGACTGCAGACAGACCCCCAATGTGAGTGATAGCAAAGCAGAATTTCTGAAAGGTGCCTTAGGCTGTAGTGTTCCAGGCCTTTCTGTGTCTTACCAGTCTAATCTCATTTGATTCTCACAGCTTAATTAGACTGGTAGAAACCACTTGTAGAAAATTTTCTGTCTACCACATCTAATTAGCTATGTCCCCCAAAACTTGAACTTTGTGTCACTGCAGTTTACCTAAGCCTAGTCAAGGCGCTCAATCTCAGCTCATTATCCTCCTAGTTTCTTCTCAAGGGAAAATGTATAACATACCCTTTAACCTGGAAATAATGTGACTGCCCGGAGGGAGAAAATCCACATGTAGAAAAAGAACATTCTCTGGACCGGCCCCATTGCTTGGGGTGTGTGTGTACAGTATAGTGATACCACGTGTGTCTTGAAAATGTCTTCCTCTCCAAATACACTTCCCAGGCACAACATTTTTCTCATTTTATCTTCACAAGATTGTTGTGAGGTGGATGGAATAGATGTTACATGAGTTTTTACATAGAGAGGAAATTGACAGCTTGCTGACTGACCTCTGGGAGATCAGAAATTAAGTACAGTTTTTCAATGACAGTAACATACAGAGTTCTCCCCATATCTCATATGGATCAGATCATGCCATCCTCTTAGAGGGCTGACCTAGACTGCAGACCTCTACAGAAATTCTCTTCTCCTGTATTTTCCTCCCTGAAATCTCCCCCACCCTGTCCAAACAAAGGGAGATCAACTTTATCTCAATCACAATCAAGTATAGTCATCAATCCAGTACTTATAAGACCCCTGAAAGTTGCTGAAAGGAAGATGAAGAAGTCTAAATTGTAGCCCCTGTATTTGAGATCTTGGGATTTTAATGGAAAAACAACACATGGACAAATTAAAATTTCAGAGGTAATGCAGAGCCAGATGTGATTGAGTGCTGATGACTCAGTGCCAAGGGCTTCCAGAGGATGGAAAGGACTAGGTGGGCTAAATAGGAGAGGAAGTGCTGGGATTTGGCCAGGCCATGACAAATGAGTAAAACTGGAATCAGCTTGTACAAAGGCACCCACGAGGGGACAACTATGGGAGCAAATCCTAGTGATGGAAATGGACTCGGCATTTTGAGGAATAGCAGCTAGGTGAAATATAGACAAGGATTTGCATAGAGATGAGGTGGGAAATCCTTTCAAGGAGGTGGACTAGGGAGTCTTAAATGTCAAAGGACCTTGTTTTGATGGAAACGTAATAATCATTTAAGGGTACTGTGAGTAAGAGAATAAGACAGAGATACTAGTTTGGTCCAAACGGACCATGCTCTTTTATGTTCATTTCTCACTTCTTCTAGCAAATCCCTATGTTTATTCTTCAAAAACTAACTCAGCCCTTTGGAAACTTTGCAGACTTACCTAAGGAATATTTGTTTCTCCCTTTTCTGTCTTCCCACAATGCTTCACATACAGGTCTTAGAATATAAAGCTTGGGGGCTCCTGGGTAGCTCAGTGGGTTAAACCGCTGCCTTTGGCTCAGGTCGTGATCTCAGGGTCCTGGGATCAAGCCCCACATTGGGTCCTCTGCTCAGTGGGGAGCCTGCTTCCTCCTCTCTCTCTGCCTGCCTCTCTGCCTGCTTGTCACCTCTTTCTGTCAAATAAATAAATAAAATCTTAAAAAAAAAAAAAGGAAAGAAAAAAAAAGAATATAAAGCTTGTGGTGACTTCCTCTTTTCATTCCCCATTTTTATAACAGTGGGCCTGCTGCATAGATGGCTCATATTGTCAGACTGAATGTTCCATTGAGACCAAATTAAAAAGCACCTCCTAACATTTATTGAGTGTTTGATCTGTACCTTGCATGGCACTAGATGCTTTACATGTATTAACATATCATCTCTAACTCAACCATTCAACAAGGTACATATTAAGCCCATGTTAGAGCTGAAGAAATTAAGGTTTATGCAAAGCCGCATAGCTATTAAGTGGTAGTGATGTTGGCCTCCAGAGTACATTCTCTTTGCTTCTCCTAGTTATGTTTTCATCCTTTAAAGTTGTAGAGCACTTATCACAGCATACAATATTTGGAAAATGTTTTGAGTGAAGAAAGAAAAAGCACTAGCAAATATTATCAATGGGTAGAAAACACAAGGCCCAAAGATCTTTAACTGGTGAAGAGCATTACTACTGCCATTCATCAGTGCATGTTTTGGTGAGAACCCCAATGGCAGCCAGTTTTAAGCCTTTCCTTCTGGTGCAGGCTAGCGTAAGTGGGGTCCTCAATGAAACCTCGACACCTTCACCAACATCCCAGATTATAGGTTCCTCTTCAGTACAATGAGAAAATTGGACTATATGATTTCTAAGATTTCTTCTACCATTTGTATTCTAAGGTCTGAGAAATTAGCATGTTTAAATGAATTCACATTAAAAGACAAATGACTGGTGGTACTTACTTTTATCCTTCCTGGGAGTTTTTGCAACTTAAAGGGGCCACTTATCAATGGAGGTGATTCTTTATAAAGCAGAATACTGGGCAATGAGGGAGTATTTGTGGGCAGAGATGCTACCCAGGATGTTGGTTCCACTCCATGGATCTCCCACTGCTAATTTCAGTGCCTTAATCATGAACGTCCTGTTAGGAGACTCCTGTATGTACCTCTCTCACACACCACATTATGATGATTTAATTTCTTATATGTTTTGTCCATTAGACTAGAATATCTTCAGTGGCAAGAATTTTTTAATCTCTGAATTTCATACTTCTAGAACATTGTTAGAGCTCAAATATACTTTGGTTGAATGTACCTAATTATATACTCTTAAACAATTCTTTATTCTTCTATATTTTTAAACCTTTTTTGAAATAGGGCCCTATGATCTTTTCCTGCTCATCAGTTACCCTTAATGTTCTCTCACAAAGGATGCAGGGACTCTTTTCACAACCCTCTGTATGTCTCCTCTGGTCCCTCTACATAGACACACTGCCTGCTTTTCTTCTGTGATTTGAGAAGACCAGACCTCTTCCTCCCCAGGCTCCTGCCTGGGAAAAAGACTTTTTAAGGCTCGGCCCTAAGAAGAGCCTTACTGATAATGGGCCTTGCTTTAACAGGACTGCCTCTCAAACCTTGGAGAAAGTTGGAGGATTTTTTTTTAATCTTTTCTTTTTAAGATTTTATTTATTTATTTGACAGAGATCACAAGTGGGCAAAGAGGGAAGCAAGAAAGAGAGGGGGGAAGCAGGCTCCCCACCGAGCAGAGAGCCTGATGTAGGGCTCGAGCCCAGGATCCTGGGATCACGACCTGAGCTGAAGGCAGAGGCTTTAAGCCACTGAGCCACCCGGGTGCCCCAGTTGGAGGATTTTTAGCATAGGTTTTAATAGTACTCTTCATCTAAGTAGTGTTAAAAGCCATTCCAAAATGTCTAAAGACCATCTCCTTGTCCCCAAGTGAAATGGTAGCCTATGTTTCAATTGAGAGAGGAAAGAGGCATGGCCAGCGAAAGGGGGAAACAACAGAGGCAGCCCAAAAGCTAAGAGAAAAGACTTGAGCTCCAGAGAAAAGCTCAAGGAAAACCATTGCATCTGCCCATGAGTCCCTCTGAAAGGCCAGGAGAAATCTTCTTATTCCATGTGATCCATTAGAAGTTAAGAAAAATATAGTTTTCTCCCATTTTGTTACTTGGAGCTGGTTTTCTTTGGGCCTGTGCCTGATCAATGACAGTGTCAGAGCCTAGAACTTCAAAGTGATTGTGGAGCAGTTTTGAATCCTTTCTGTTTTGAATCCGTTATTGTAAAAGAGATGTCTTATGGCTCATTTGCTATAAAATCTATTTTATTGTGGTACTTAATTAATGATCACTTTGACCATTTGTGGCAAGTGGCCAAAAATTTATCTTCTCTGCCTCTTTCTTTTTCTTTTTAACTGCCAGTGTTTGAGAAAAGCAGATTAGGTAAAAACATATCAATCTGCCATATCTATTAATAAACTGGAGAAATTGGCCGATTTCTTTTTAAATTATATATGAAGGGCTTCTGAAAAATACCATTTTGTTTTGAATACTAAAATGATAACACTGTGAAATTGAGAGGTGAAGTATATTACATATTTATGATTTAGATTAGAACATATACATTAAAGTTATACATTATCTTATATTTGATAGTGATTAGAATGAGAGAGAAGCAGAGCAACAGAGGAAAGAAGAGACAGAGTGGGAGAGGGAGAAAGTGAGTAAGAAAAGGAAAGAAAATGTCAATGCTTAATTTTTTTATTTTAATATTTATATTTTTTAATCAGTCACACTTGTAAATAGATTTTAAGGGATTCCAACATGGAATCTAATACAGATAGCAAGGAATACTTCAATCAAATGTAAGTGTTTCATTCATACCTTATGGTAGTACCAACACAGAAGTCTAGCATTTCTTTGTTTCCCAAAGACCTTGCTTCTGGTGAACAAGGAAGGTGAAGAGAAATGGACTGTTCTAGGCCTTTTGGAATATTTGTTGACTTGGCGTCTACTGTGAGACCAGCTGAAGCCCTGTTGGCCGTGATATCAGGCTTTAACTTGCAGCCTATGAATACAGAAAGTGCAGTTTGTCACTGGTATTTGTTTTACACTTACAAATTAGGAGCCACGATTACTGTAAATATAGTTAGCATCCAGAGGTTTCAAAGCTAAGAATATGCACGTTCGAGATGTCTTTGCCTTATTTATGCTGTGGCTACCACATTTGTATAAACAGAAAATTACTCCATTCATGCTTTATTACTTCTTCTTTTGTACCACAGCCTTGACCCCAGTCATCATAAATTGAGAAATAGTGGGGAACTAATGGAGACAGATGGGAATATGGCTTGCCATTTACTCAAATTGGTAAAGTAATTAACCTCAAGGTGCTGGTTTGCAAGAAAAATTGTTGGAATATCTCAGGACGTCGGTAAACAGACTCCTGCTTTAACCAGTTCTGACAACTGCATCATAAACTAGACTTATTCTGTTCAATTGACCTGTCAACGTCTTGAGTCCAAATAAAGATTTGTATTACAATGCACTTGCTGAGAAGTGGGAGAACACAGTGCTGTTTCTTTTCAAATGGGTTGCTGCTCTCGTCCTGCTACATAGGAGCTGGACTCTCATATATTCCTCCTTCAGCCATTATATTCCTTAGAAATCTTCTATTACTGATTGTGTGACAGCTTCGTGACAACAGATGGTAGTCATTTGGCTCCCGAAAATGAAATGAAAAAACGTGGGCCAGGCTGGCTGGGCTCATTTAGAACAGCAGTGGACAGAGGCCAGATCTAGATTTTATTTATCGGGGGACATCCTGTAATGAAGCCAGAGTTGGCTTGGTGGTGTGTCATTCCCTACAGAGTAGGGAGTGGGACTGGATTTCTGTAAATTATTACATAAATCAAAGGACGGGATCACCTGATCAAACTACAGTATATTCCTTTTGAGAACTGACAGATTTCACATGTTCCAAACAGGCCTGTATCTCTGTGTCCCTGTTTCTCTCAGTTCCCCCCTCTTGCCTCCCACCTTCCCTCTTTCCTGGGAAGAGCATGTAGAGTCCTTTTTTCCACATTTTCTGCAGCGGGGTCCATCTTTAGGACACCGTAGCTGCCTCATATCCAACTGAGTGACAGGGAGAGGTTTGACTCATTGAAACTTGTGTAGCTGTTTATTTCATGCATTTCGGTTTGTCGTTGAAGCAGTCCTATAAACGCCCTTTGTAATATCACCGTAACACTTATCTGGAAGGTCTATGTCATGGGAACATAAAGAGTCACTTTCATTGAAGGTAAACACGTGCATTGATTATAGAAGAAAACTAAATATTTCGTGGCATCTCAGTTTAAAGAAAACTCAGTTGACTCAGAAGCATTAAGGTTCCCTGGATTATCAGGCTGGCTTTCCTCATGCATACATCTGTAGAAAAATGACCAAATTGAGCAGACACTTACCTTATTATTTCCCCTCCCAGAGGGCAACAGTCACTTGAGAATCCCACAGCTCTGGAAGCTGTGTTAGGCACAGGGGTTGGAAATACTCAGCCATGAGTTTCCTTGCATTGGTCTCTCCATTAGTCTTGTTGTGGTGATGATCTGAAAAGACTAAGGCATCTCTTCTTTCAAAGGGTGAATATATAGCTGCCTTAAAAGTGTGTTGTATGTGTGTACCCCTATTTTGAAGAAGAACTGAGTAATTTCTTGTTTACTTGTCTTCAAATGTTATTTTTTAACCCTATATGAAAATTCACTGAACTCTTTAATAATATATATATATATATATATATATATATATATATATATATATATATATATACACAGGGGCACCTGGGTGACTCGGTGACTCGGTGGGTTAAGCCTCTGCCTTCTGCTCAGGTCATGATCTCAGGGCCCTGGGATCAAGTCCCGCATCGGGCTCTCTGCTCGGTGGGGAGCCTGCTTCCTCCTCTCTCTCTCTCTCTCTCTCTCTGCTTGCCTCTCTGCCTACTTGTGATCTCTCTCTGTCAATAAATAAATAAAATCTTTAAAAAAAATACATATTTCCTGCAAAGTTGCCTATGTATTGAACCTTAGTTCCTCTTCTCTTGAAGAGTGAGTTACCACTGTTGAACTCGTAAGAGACCAACTCCTTTCTCTCCCAGGATTCTTCCTATGAGGCCAACACATTCATTTGGATTGGAATCTCCTTTATCCTGACCCATTTCCTAGTCCATGTTCTTTTCCAAAGAACTAATGCCCACATTCTAGTTTTCCTGTTCTGTCCAAAGCTCTCCAACCCATTCTTCCATCTGTTCTCTACTAAAGACTGGAGTCCTCAGCCTCCTAAACACGTCCATCTTTCCTTGACTTTGCACCTAACATTTATTTTTGGTTTCAAATACTAATTGTATGTGTTTCTGTGTTTGTGTGTGTGTGTATGTGTAAAGAGTTTCAGCAGTTCCACTGCTCTTTTTGTCTGATGAAGCATCTAAAATCTTGCTTAACAATCAAGGTAAAATCTCTCAGGCCAAGCAGTAAGCTTTGAAGAAAATGCCATGAATTCAAAGAGGCCTTATATACATCAACTCCTAACGTATGAATTCCAAAATTAGGTAGTTGTATATGTTAGGCTAGCACTTATAAAAAATGACTTCATGTATTGTTTGGTGCTGGGACTTTATAATCAGTGAGCTTCAAAATGAAGGCTACATAGGTGAAAATTTGTGAGAGTTTTCAAGTTTGTGTTTTATGGCTGATGACTGCATAATCTGAAATGGCTGGTGACTTCACAGGTTATATCTAAAATGCTTTCAGGGTGTCTTATGCCTGTGCCTATTTCCATCATTAAATTAACCATGAGTTAATGTGTGATTGTTAAAGAAAACACAAGGCAGCATTTTACCTTGATAGCTAATGGATTAGAATGACATTAAATATTTTCCTCCTGGCAGACATAACATTTTATAGTTTGGCTTTAAAATAAAGGGTATTTTATATACACTGCAATTTCATTCAGTTATTTCTCAGACATTGGCACCTCCATTGGCCAGTTCAAACTTTGTCATCAGCAGAAGAAAGCACATTTAACTTACTGCAATCTCTTATTGGGCAAATGTTTTTATCAGGCACTGGAAACCCAGTCTAAAGTGGGCACCTTTCCATATTTTTCCCTGTCCATGTGTCTGTCTGTCATGTTTATGTGTCTGTATTTATTTGCTCCCCAACCTATGAGAAGGTGAACAGTTTAAATCCATTTGTTACCTGAATTGTCTTCTCCTGTTTTAAAACATTTTAATTTATAATCAGACAAGAAGAACAGATGTAAGAGTTGTAATTTAATCATTTTATTGCTATCTTTGTATATTTTGAAGAATTAGGTATTGTACTCATGGGAAGTCGTATTTTATGCCTAGTTGGAAAAATGAATAATGTAATAATATGCAAAATGTAAAGTTTTAGAACTTCACTACTGAGTAAGGCATATAAACTAATGATCTGGTTAAGGTCCCCTGTGCACCATAATAAATATGGACTAAATTTGTCATTATAGCTTTAGACAGAGGTTTCAGGCAACAGATTTAATTAAATCCTTTTTTAATATTCATACTTCTAAACTGCATAATTCCCTTCTACTGTAAAACTGAGTGCTATATTAAAACAAACAAAAACGGCAGATTACTAAATGGATATTAGCGTGAAGTCAATAAGCATTTAATTCTGGAGAGAACTCTGTGAGGAGAGAGGAAGCTTTGTGGAGCTCACTCAGGAGATCCTTGACTCATATCTGTGAAGCTTGTTCACAGAGACTTCCTTCTGTTTTCATGCTGACTTTTCTAAGGAGGTTAATTAGTTATCTTTGGAACTCATAAAGGACACAGGGGCAACATAAGAAGGCTACTTGTCGTCCACTGAAGAGTGATAATTAATGAAAAATATAATTCAGACTCCAGGAGGAATGCATTGATGACATTGAGGAAGTCTACAATATCTAGATACTGATAGCTTTTAGGAAAGTTAAATAATAAAGCCATTACCCTCTAAGGTCTTGTGCCTCCTGTGACACCCAGCTCAGGCACTAGACTACCCCCAGTAACTGCAGTTACAGTCCTCTTGGATATTAGCACAGACTACATGTGGATATTTATGTTCCCCTTCCTTAGTGATTTAAACAATCATTCTGAATTTTTTCATGAGAAGAGTTCTTCGTGGGGGTGAGGGGGAGCGCATAGGATTCACGAATAACTAAATATTAAAGTTTTGGAAGAATTACCTGACCAGTGATGTAGCTGACTTTATGACCATCCTTGGTTAAAAAAATTTCTTAAATAAAATAAAAAGATTCAGCTCTACTTCCCCAAGATCAAATTGCCAAAGAAGTGTGTAAGTCTGCTTTAAAGCTGATTGACTACCCCTTTACTGTATTTTATCTACCTTCTGTTATCCACCTGTGATGGATTTCTTTAGATCAATATTCTTCTACCCCTTAACCAATCTCCTCACCCCTTTAAATTATGACTCCTCTCTCTTAATCATCTTTGTTCATATAGCACCTAGCATTGGTGCTTTGTATCAACAATTACAGACTGATCAAATGGAATATTATAGAGGAGAAATACTGTTATAGTTTTTTTTTATCTTAAAGAACTATGCAAAATCACTAATCTAACCTCCAAATTTTGTAGATTAAAAAACTATGGACTAAAGATAGTTCAACTGACTTGCCCATAGTTATGTAAGTAATGACTAGTTAAGGATGACAGAGGAAGTGGTGAGGATTTTATTAGATGTATAAAGAGAGAGAAAGAAAAACAATTCGTACTCTTTATCTTAAAGTAGCTCACTAGTCCATTAATAAGACCCTACATATAGGCACAGAAACAATTTTTTTTAATTTTATTTTTTCCAGTGTTCCAAGATTCATTGTTTATGTACCACATCTAGCACCCAGAAATTAAAAATCCTCAACAGCATAAGATTAAACAACAAAATGTGTCCTCTAAAGTTAGACCATCTATTAAATGGGGAAAGAGCTGCGGAAGTTGACCTATCAATCAGCTGATGAGGTTCATGGACAGTGTTATGATTTTAGCTGGACCTTAAAAGATAAGAGAGATGAGGCCATTAGCACAATGTTCTGTGTAAAGTTGACTATTTTCAGAAGGTTCTAACAGAAGAGCTGTGGGAGAAAGAAGCATACTGTGCTTTTATCTGACCCAACACCTCTCTTGGCCCTTTTGACTGGCCTCCAAAGAGAGAGGTGAATACCTCTTTCCTTACTGTATACATCCAGTTCAGAGAAACAGACTATCTGCTCTGAATTTATGTCGTGAAACAAGTTCACAGTTGATAATATGGGCCTAAGTCAGGAGAAATAGATTCATTTTCATTTTCTAGGACTACCTTTGAAGTACTTGAGGGAGGATAATTATTTTCCCTCTTCAAAGTATTTTCTCACATCATTTTCCTGGAAATGACAATCGGCCAGTGCCCCAGGTTGGCAAATCCAACTTTGGTTTGATGAGTGCAATTTTGAACACAGCCCTTGATTCCGTGTTAGTTTCCATGGCTCAGAATTAAGCTTTGCAAAGTGAATTGTCATGTATTTTTGGCAAACCTTTTTCTTTTTTTTCTTTCAACTTTAAAACCCAAAGAAAAAGAGGTAGTCACAGAATTATTTCAAACTGGAAAACAGCTTGGAGGTGGCATTTAATTTGGTCTTCTTAATTTGAGTGAGAAAATAAAGATATCAAGGGCACTTAACAACAATTATCTGCTTGATTTATTTATCTAAGATAGATACAGGTATAGTCTTAGATATCAAACCAAGGGCATTTTCTCTGGGATCAGCTGAATAAGTGTGTCAAAATACTACAACTTTTCTTATGAAGTAACATAGACTTAATATTTTGTTTAAAATATATTCACCACATTTTGATCATCACAGCTGTTTCATAGAAGCAAATTTCTCCTTAAACAAAAGGAAAGTTTGATCTCTTCACATTTAGAATGAGTGTGGGCTTCTGCCTTCCACCAAGATTAACAGAGTCTGAAATTACCTTCCCACCTGAAAAATCAGAAAAGAGAAAAAATATATATATAAAACATTTCTTTCCAACTTAACTGGATATCAGGCAGTGAAGAACAGCCATATCTGAGAGACAGGAAACAAAAGTAAGTTCTTCAGTTACTCCAAGTTGTAGGGATCAGGTTCCTAGCAGAGGGAAGAGAGCCAGAGACAAGACAACTGCACAGAGACAGAGCTCCAGTAATTTGTAGAGGGTAGCCTTTAACTAACTATTCAGCTGAGTACTGGTGAGTGCATGTGTGTGAAGAAAGCAGGCAAAGATGGGGAGTGAAGAACTATCTGAAAGGATTAGAGATAATGGTACCCAGCACTCAAATAGGATTAAAAGCAGTGCCAGTTTCCACTAGCCAGACTGAAAACCTTCAAGACTCACACAGCATTGGATAGTGTGTACAAGAGGGTCTTTTTTCAGTAGTAAGGAACAATTAGCCCTAATCTAAGCATTACTGAAATGCTACCTAACAAATCTTAAAAGCAAAACCAAAAACCACCAATTGGTTTCCATACTTCAGTGAATTCCAAAAAAAACTTAACATTTATAAGGATAGAAGAATATTCATGACCCAACAATGTAAAATTCACAGTGTGACATCCAATCAAAAATATCAGACATGGTAAGAAGCAGGAAAATACAGTCCCTAGTGAGCAGGTAAATCAATTAATCAAAATCTATGAACAACTGAACCAAATCTTAGAATTAGATGAAATTAAAATGGTTATCATTACTGCATTTCATATGTTTGGAAAGTTAGTAGAGACATGGAAGATATAAAAGAAACCCAAATTTAACTTGTACATATCAAAACTGCAATGTGGATAAGATTAGCAATAAATTAGGCATTAAAAAAGAAAATATTGAGACCTTTGAGAATATAGCACATAGAAAGTGTCTAACACAACATGGATGGAACTAGAGCGTATCATGCTTAGTGAAATAAGTCAAGCAGAGAAAGACAACTATCAAATGATCTCCCTGATATGAGGAAGTGGTGATGCAACATGGGGGCTTAAGTGGGTAGGAGAAGAATAAATGAAACAAGATGGGATTGGGAGGGAGACAAACCATAAGTGACTCTTAATCTCACAAAACAAACTGAGGGTTGCTGGGGGGAGGGGGTTTGGGAGAAGGGGGTGGTATTATGGACATTGGGGAGGGTATGTGCTTTGGTGAGTGCTGTGAAGTGTGTAAACCTGGTGATTCACAGACCTGTACCCCTGGGGATAAAAATATATGTTTATAAAAAATAAAAAATTAAATTTAAAAAAAAAAAAAAGAAAGAAAGTGTCTAACATAAAAAAACAGAGAGGAGACTTTTAAAAGTGAGTAGAGAATCATTAAGCTGCAGGACAACTTTAAGCAGCCTAAATTACATGTAAGTCCCTGAAGGAGAGGAAAGAAGGGAGAATGGAAAAAATAGTCAAAGAAATAATGGCTGAAAAGTGTCCAAACTTGAAACTAAAAATCCACACCTAGAATCCCAAAGAAACCCAATCACAAAAATTTGAAGAAAATGACACCTAGGCACATTATAATTCAATTGCTCAAAACCAGTGACAGAGAAAATAGTAAAAACAACCAGAGAAAGTGTAGCCAGCCAGAGAAAGAGAGAAAAGAAAATAATATTTTATATACAGGGGAATAAAGATAAAGATGAGAGCAGATTTCTCATTGGAAGCTATAAAGCAACATCTTTAAAATAGGGAAAGAAAAATATTGTCAACCCAGAATTCTGTATCCAACAAAATGACACCAAATGAATATATTCACAAAACAATTGAAGAGCATCAGAAATGGCAACTTGAATAAATATATAAGATTTTTTTCCTTAATATTTAAGTCTCTTTTAAAGAAAATAGAAGTTTGAACAAAACTAATAGCAACATAGTATGGAATTTATAGCATATGTGAAAATTAAATGCATGAAAAACTACCACAAAAATCAGGAGGGGAGAAAAGAGGTATAATGTTATAAGGTTCTTTTATGGGAACTGGTATACTATCACTTGAAGGTAGACTTTATAAGTTAAAGATGTGTACTATAAACCCTAAAGCAATTACAAAAATAACAAAACAAGGAGATATAGCTAATAAATCAACAAAGGAGATAAAATAGAATCTTAAAAAAGTACTCAGTGCAAAAAAAGACAGAAAAAGAAGAAAGCAGAACAAATAACAGATGTGACAAATGGAAAACAAATGGCAAGATGATGGATTTAAACCTAGCCACATCAGTAATCATGTTAAAGGTTCCTAGCAGAGATAGCCAGCTTAAAAAATAGAGATCATCACATTTTGTTTAAAAAAAAAAAAAAAAAGTCCCAACTATATGCTGCCTACAAGAAACCCACTTCCAATATAAACACAAAATAGGTTTAAAGTCTAAACATAGAGGAGTGCCTGGATGGATCAGACCCTGATTTCAGGGTCATGATTTCAAGCCCCATGTTGGTAGTAGATCCTGCTTAAAATTAAAAAAAGAATAATTATTATTTATAAAAAGTACAAATGTAGAAAAAGGTACGTGTGATAACACTAATAAGAGGAAAGATAAAGTAGCTACATTAACATCAAAGTAGATGTCAGGGGGCTCCTGGATGGCTCAGTTGGTTAAGCGACCACCTTCGGCTCTGGTCATGATCCTGGAGTCCTGGGATTGAGTCTCACATCAGACTCCCTGCTCGGCAGGGAGTCTGCTTCTCCCGCTGACCTCTCTCCTTTCATGCTCTCTCTCTCTCTCTCTCTCTCAAATAAATAAATAAAATCATTTTTAAAAAAAATTTTTTAAAAAGTAGATGTCAGAACAAATTTAGTCATGGATAAAGATCTTTCATGATGAGAAAAGGGCCATTTCATAAGAGACATAACAATCCCAAATATTTATATACTTAATTAGAGAGCTTCAAAATTGATGAGGCAAAACTGATAGAACCACAATGAGATATAAACAAATCCATATTACAGTTGGAGATTTGATACCCATTACTCATACAGAGAAAATCAGTAAAGACAGAAGATTTAAATACTATCAGCCAACTTGACCTAACTGACATTTATTAAAAACTCCACCCAACAACTGCAGAATACACATTCTTTTCAAGTGCATATAGAACATTTACCAAAAAAACAAAACAAAACAAAACTCATATTCAAGAACAAAACAAATCTCAATAAATTTTTTTTAAAAGATTTGAGTCCTGTGGTCTCTGATTACAAGGGACTTAAATTAGAAATCATGAACAGAAACACCTTCAGAAAAGCCCCAATTATTTAGAAGCTGAATAACATGCTTTAAAATAACAGTTTCAAAGAAGATACCAAGAGGAAAATTAAAATGTATTATGAGTGAATTAAAAATGAAAATATAACATATCAGAATGTTTGGATACCACTAAGCAGTTGTTAAGGGAAGTTTATAGCACTTAATTATTATAGACTAATAGACTGATAAAAATTGCCTATGTTAGAAAATGTGATTTTAAATCAGTGATAGCAGCTTCTATTAAGAAGCGAGAAAAAGCGTAAGTCTAGTTTTGTTTTGTTTTTTAAATCCCAGTACATGAGGCAGCGTGGTGGCTCAGTTGGCTGGGCATCGAATCCTTGATTTCAGATGGGGTCATGATCTCAGGATTGTGGGATCAACCCTAGTTGGGCTCTGCACTGGGTGTGGAGCTGCTTGGGATTCTTTTTCCCTCTCCCTCTTCCCTTCCCTCCCACTCCTTCTACTAGTGCAGATTTCTCCCCCGCCCCACACTCACTCCATCTCTCAAAAAAAAAAAAAAAAAAAATTCCAAATAAACAAAAGAAATAATAAAGATCAAGGTGAAAATCTATGAAATATAAACCAATAGAAAAGATAATAAAACAAAAGCTTGTTTTTTGAGAAAACCAAAAAAGTAGGAATAAAATAGAACTTCCACAAATTGAAAAGGAGCATCTGGGAAAAAACAAAACAAACAAAAACAAAACAACAATAACAAAAAAAAAAACAACAAAACTATTCTTTCATCATACTTAATGATAAAAAATTGGATGCTCTGTCCCTAATAAGAAAAAGAAGACAGGGATGTCTAATCTCACCTTTTCAGTTCAGCATTGACCTAGAGGTTCTAGGCAGTATAGTAAGTCGAGAAAAAGAAATAAAAGACATCCAGGTTGAGGGGAAAAAAATGAAGTAAAACTGTCTTTATTCGCTTAAAACATGATCATCTCCATAGAAAATCTGACTGAAGCCACAAAAGACGACTAGAACTTAGAATTGAATTTAGCAAGGTTGCAGGATACAAAGTCAGTATGCAAAAATCAGCCAGTACCATTTACAATAGCATTTTTAATTACTTAAATATTTAGGGATAAATCCGACAAAAGATATGAACAACTGCTATGATATAAATGACAAAATGTCACTGAAATTAAACAAGACCTAACTAAATGGAGAAATATACCATTTTTATAGATCAGAAGACTTGGTAAGATTAAAATGCTATTTCTCCTTAAATTCATCTGTAGTTTCAGTGTAACAGTATAATCTTAATAAAAATTATAGCAAACATTTGTACAAAATGACAAGCTGGTTCTAAAGTTCCTACGGAATAATTTCAAGACTTACTATAAATCTATGGCAATAAAGACAGTGTCACATTGACATTACATCAGACAAATATATAAATGGGGTGCATTCACACATTTATAGGCAACTGACTTTAAACAAAAGTACAGAGTAATTTGGTGGAGGAAAAAAATAGTCATTTTAAAAAGTAGTGCTGGAACAATTGAATATTCATATGCCCCCCAAAATTAGCTTTAGTTCATACCTCTTGTCATCTAAAAAACAAATAAGATCATAGACTTAAATGTAAAATAAAAATTGAAGAGGTAATAACAGAAAACATGAGAAAATTTTTGTGACCTTGAGGTAAGCAAAAATGCCTTAAATATGACACCAAAAGCACTATTCAAAAAAGGAAAAAGTAGATGAATAGTACTATAATGAAATTTAAAACATGAGCTCTTTAAAAGTCTATGTTAAGTGAGTGAAAGGACCAGCAATATTTGTAAATAACATATTTGTAAAATACTTGTAAATTATATATCTGACATGACTTCTATCTTGAATGCATAAAGAACTCTCAAAACTTAGAGGGAAATTGGAGGGGGACATGAACCATGAGAGACTGTGGACTCTGAAAAACAATCTGAGGGTTTTGGAGGGGTGGGGGGTGGGAGGTTGTGTGAGCCTGATGTTAGGTATTAAGGAGGGCACGTATTGCATGGAGCACTGGGTGTGGTGCATAAACAATGAATTCTGTTACACTGAAAAGAAGTTAAAAAAAGAAAAAGAAAAAAACTTAGTAATAAGAAAACAAACAATTCAATTAAGAAAGGGGGTAAACATTTGAACTCCCATTTCATTAGAGAGAATACACGGATGAGAAGGAAGCATACAAAAAACGAGCAACAGACTTACTTAGTAGGGAAATGCAACCTAAGCCATAGGGAGATCTCATTTATATACCTATTAGAATTACTAAGTATTGGCCAGGATGTGGTGGAACTAGAACTGTCATACACTATTCATGGGAATGTCAAATGTTACAACCACTTTAGAGAAATAATTTAGCAGTTTCTTACAAAGTTAAGCATAGGCATATCACATGACCTAGCCATTCCACTCCTACGTATTTAAGAGAAAAGATACCATCTGTCTACATGAAGTTTAGTACCTCAATGTTCATAGCAGCTTTTTTGTAATAGTAAAAACTGAAACAACTCAAAATGTCTATCACTAAGTGAACATGGTATATCCATAAAATAGAATAGGATACTACTCGGGGCACCTGGGTGGCTCAGTCATTAAGTGTCTGCTTTGGCTCAGGTCATGATCCCAGAGTCCTGGGATCGAGCCCCATATCAGCCTCCCTGCTCAGCGGGAAGCCTGCTTCTCCCTCTCCCACTCCTTGCTTGTGTTCCTCTCTTGCTGTGTCTCTCTCTGTCAAAAAATAAATAAAATCTTTAAAAAAAAACACACAAAAAAGAAGAAGAGGATACTACTTCTAGCAAAAGAAAGGAATAAACTTGGAATGCTCTTTACGACATGAGTGAATATCAAAATAGTTATGCTAAGTGAAGTATGCTAGACAAAAAAGGGTATATAGTATGATTCCATTTATATAAAGTCCCAGGAAATGCAAATTAGAATATAGTGACAGAATGAGCATTAGTTGCCTGGGGACGAGAGTCTAGAGAGGTGAGAGTAATAGATTACAAAGGAGCATGAGGAGACTTTGGGGGTGATGGATTAGTTGACGTGGGAAGGTTTCAAAGTTATAAACATCTGTCAAAACTTGTCAAGTCGGATACTTTCAATATATGCAATTTATTGTCTATCAGTTGTACCTCTACTAAGATTGTCAGGAAGATTTAATGGTTAACCCACTGATGATTTAGAAATATCTCTAGAAATTTGGACAGCTGTGCATTTTAGATAGTGTCCTCAATGGTCACAGGCTAGACTGTTTCTAACATCTTTCAAAGATCTAACTATGAGGTTCACTTTGCGTAATGAACATTTGACTACACTCTACTATCTAGCTTTGTATTTCTTTTTGTCTCATTCACTTAGGTATAACTTTGTGTGATTTTGTCAGAACAGTGTGTGTGTTTGTGTGTATGTGTGTGTGTGTGTGTGTGTATTCATTCCAGTACTAGGCAATAGCGAGTTGACAAACATCAACAGAATTGAGATGGCAGCTCTGAAGAGTATACCAATATGGAGACAAATTTTGAAACACAGACTTGAAATTCTCAAAGGTGCTTGTTTATCCCTGCGGCTTTTAGTTTTCATGAGTTATGTAAAACTATATACTGAATAAAGATGGACAGCTTCTGACTCTAGAATGAGGAGTTAGGTGTTGGAGTGAGAGCTGGAAAAACGTGTTCCTCAATCCTGAACTAAAGAGAATACAGAGATGGGTGTAGTTGAAGCTGGGTTCCCACGTTTGCTTAGAGAAAGCTTTAGTGGGGCCAACCGATGAGAGCCCAGCTTAGAGGCCTGCTGTAAGAGTCATGATTCCTCTACAAGTACGCCATGCCGCTAGTCTTTTCTACTGCATGCCTATACTCAGCTCTCCATGGCACAAAGATCTTAACTGAATCACCCAGACATAGAGCACATATGGAACTAAAGAAAAAGTCCTCAAGAATCATACCCCTATTATCCCATACAGTCCACCCTGGATTAATAGAATCTTTTCTGAGCTTACAATAGGAATGTTTTAGAAGTGATCTTCATCTTTAAAGCATCCGTCTCCTAGAAGCTTACATCTGTTCAATTTCATTTCACTACTGAATTTTCCCTGACTGGAAGCCAATGCTCTTCTATCTCTCACTGAATTAGTCTAATCACTGAAAGAAAAGTTAGGGGTTTTTGTGCCCTGATCTCCCTCTTCGTAAAAATACTGAGAGTGTTGACCAAACAACTACCATTAACGGCTTCTTGACATGTATGTTTTGGAGGGGAAGGCATTGCATGAATGGTACCAAAACCAAAAATGTCTCTAATTTTCTGAACTCATCATTAAGAAAAACTACTGGATAACTTTGACTAAAGATGTTTGCTACCGCTTTCCATGAGCTGCTGTTTCCTCTATGTACTTCGGATTTGATGTATGGCTTATGGGTTATTCTCTTTTTCTTTTTTAACCCAAATGTATTTGTATATTGTCATAGGTTCCTGTCTTAATTCATAAAGGTAACCAGATTTTTTTCCCCACACACACACACAAAAATGTGAATTTGATGAAAGCAAACTAAGGAGCTCTATTCTCTTCTCGGTGGGCTTGGCAGCATTAACATTAATGGGAACTACAAGTGCATCAAGAAGCAAGTTCATCCCTAAGATGTAAGAGCTCCAGCCATTTGAAATTAGCCTTTGTGGGTCTCCTGAGTTCTACAGCACCAGGGGCTAATTCTTATTCTTTTTCATCTTTCCCCTTTCTTCACTGGGCACTGATGCCTCATTACACACTGTTCCTCCCATTCTGCAGCGCCGAGACACTGACTCTGTCTGGCCCAATCAAGGAGCTTGTGAGCCTTGTCCCACAGATGTCTTCACATTGGGGGGAAACGTGCATGGGAGCTGGGGGTTCGATTTGTTCATTTGTTTACTTAAGACTATTTCCTTAATCAAATGTAGGGTTATCTAGAGAAAAAAAATATATAAAGACTGCAGTTCAACAGAAGAGTTTTTGTCTAATCTTTTAAATCACTTTCTGACTCCCAAGTTAGTGACAATTATTGGCTTTTATTATCTATTTTAGTGACAGGTCATAATGGTTTCTCCAAAACCAATGTCTGAAATAAGTCTAGGAACCTAGGAAGAGGAAGAAATGAATTCAAAGAATTTCATGTTCAAGAATATGTATTTATTAATGAAAGGGAAAACTACTTCTATCTGCAGCCTTAGATTTATCTTCCCAGAATAGCATACGTCTGCTTAGAAAGGTAACTAATTTTTTCTGTGTTTAGAAGCACTAGATATTCCTCTTCATCAACTCCGCATTGTTCCCAAGTTCCACTAGCAAACTACCTCTTACAAGTTCATGAGATAGATTTTTTCCTTTCCTTTTTTTCGTAATTTTGTGAAAAGAGGGGATCATTTCTTGCCAAAGCCCTCAATTAGAGATGCTTTTGGATGACAGGAGGGGAAAAAAAAAAAAAAAAGCTTTATGATTTTGTCCTTCAGTAATTTACAGCTCTCTTACCAATATTTGAAAAAGAAGTTCTAAAATGAAACTGTTAATTTTCATGTTGATTTCCATGAAATAAGGGTCACAAGAGCAATGAGGCTGGAAAGAAATTTCATTTCCTATTTCCACAATTTTCCAACACTTTACTGAAAAATGAAACTTACCTTTGGGGCATGTTTCTATCTTAATTCTGGTATCAAACCTAACTTCATTTGATTACTACAGTAGGGGACTGTGAAGGTGGATGACATTTTCTCCAAATATCGGGTCATTAATTAACAAGGAGTTTGGAAGGATAGTTGGTTTAAGGCTGAATTTTGGTGAACAGTGTAGATCAGAGTTTTTCCTGAAGATTTTACAGAAGGATTCACAGAATACAGGATATCACAGATACAGGCAACAGCATACAGGAGCTACTTAATTTTTTCTCCAACACGTGGTCACTCTTTTTATTTTCAACCTGTGTGCTTCCAGGACCAAGAGTGGAATGTAGGCCAAATGTCTTTTACAGGGAGGAATCACGCGTGGCTTCTGATGCTCTGTTCATGAGCGTCACACCCTGAGCTCTTCCTAACATGTATATATGCATTTGACTAGCCAGTATCCTAATAGTCAAAAGAAGCCAATAAACTTTCCTAAGAACACAGAGCTTTGGCTGTCTTGCAACACCAAGACTGTGGTAAAAGATTCAACCTTTCTGAAACAGGGGGTGTGAAAATATTTTGCAAGTTACCAATGGCAGGATGGAGCAGGACTTGTACCAAGGAACATGATTGTTCCTTGATTCCGGGGACACCGTGAACCAGACAGACCATTCTGTGGTTGTGGATTTTGCTTTTGTTTTTTGTTGTTGTCATTAAGCATACGTATGACAACTCCTGCAGGTTGCATATTTCACAAGGAGAGAAACTACAGAGGAAGAAGGGCCAGATGAGACAGCCACAGTAGAGTAGTCTTACACTGAGGGAGGAAAACCGGGAATGAGAAGGGCAGGCTCACCTACAGAAGGTATAAACCCTCAGGCCTGTGAACTCTAACACTTCCTGCCTCCAGAAGGGACGAATTCTTTACTCCCAACAGAACTCATTTTCCTCGAATACTTATCTTCCAGTCATTCAAGTAAGCCAGAAGTAGTTGTCTGTGGAAATAAATCTCTGTTCCAGATGAATAAGGCTAATTTTTTTTTCTTGTAAAAATTGCACCATCATTAATATTTTAGTGTTCGGGTAAAATCGGCCATGTTGTATTGCCTTTTTTTTTTTTTTTAATGATAAACGAGATGATTATTTTACTTCTTGTGAAAATTTATTTAAATTAGTTCATTTAGCTTAATGTAATCTATAAAAAAAGCTTTAAGAGAGAGGAAATCAATTAAAAATAAATGAAATAATCTCTTTAAAAAATTAATTTTGAATTATTGAGTGAAATTAATTTAATTATTCTGACTGAAATATGAGACTGGGCAAGCTGGCCCTGCAGCCACTGGGGGAAGTGGCTGGACGCCTCCTGGTAGAGCTGCTGGAATCTGCCCCAGGTGCCACATGAGACCGTAGGGTGCCTGTATCCCCCCCTGGGTGCCAGGATGCCACTCCCCTCTGCTGATGTGGCTGCTAGTTCTGGAAATCTAGGAGGCTGGCAGGGAGAGACAGTGGGTGATTGGTCTGAAAGCCCTGCGAGGGAGAATGAAAGAGGGGGGAAAAAATCACTTTTGTTGAATCTGGAGAACAGTGATGCCCCACTGTTCGGCTGATCTCTCTCTCTCTCCACTCACATTTGTGTTCAAAGTGGCTCAACACATCCAGCTGGGCCTCTTCTTTATCGCCGCCCACATCCTGCCTTCCCCACTCCCTGAAACCTGTTGTCTTTTCTACCCTCCACTGGCACAAACACCATGTTCACCTCTCCAATTACATCCATGTTGGAGCAGATGTTCTGTGGCAAAGTTACAAAGCACTTATGTCACTTTTTTTAATTAATCAAATTCTCCCTGAGAGGAATTTTAGTTCGTCTGGCTTTAAAAGATACTCTTGCTGAAAAATAAATACGCTTGTTTTAAAACCTTCATATGCCATTTGTGGGTTCAGAGTATGGGGTGTGGGGGGCCTTTGAAGTGCAGTATCTTACTAAAAGACAACTTCTACATTTCAGATAAAAGCAGTTTAAAGTTGGAATATGTATTTGCGAAGATGAGATAAAATTCTTCCTCTTCCCCCTCCAGAATAGATGATTTGGACACTTCTATTTCTGTTTATTCCATAAAAACATGTTTATTTATCAGTCAAGTTGAAACAGAATAAATCCATAAAGACCAAGCTGTAGGGATGAATTTATAGCCCAGATAAACTTAAGAAATCTCATAGAACAAAATTAATGTTTGGAACATTATAACAAACCAAGTTAAGTCTACAGCAATTTTTTTCAAATCATTTCAAAATAAAAAATATGGGGAGAAGACTCTAAGTTTTATTAACATATTCTTTCCAACCATGAGAAATAAGAGACTACTTTCTCTCTCAATCTTTAGGTAGAATCACTGGAAATAGAAATGTTAGGTTTCTTAACTTTTCTCCTCTTTACTTTTTCCTTTTAACTACTTAGAAGAGAAATCAAGGGTGATGAAAATCCCAAAAAGCCTACAAAAATAAATTTGTTAGAGCTCACTGTTTTTGTTTGTTTTATATTTTATAATTCTTGGTAAGGATCAGTTAGCACGAGAAAGTAATTGAAAATTAAAGTCAACATGTATTTTAACGAGTGACTATTGTGTTCCAGTTGGGATTAAAATACGGATAAAATAAAAGGCAAAGAGATTGAATAGCTAGCCCAGACTCATACAGTTTGTATGTGGGAGAACAAGGGCCCTATGAGACAGGCTGACTCCAGGGCACTTCCATCTGGCCCTACACATCCTTCCTTTCAGACAAGTTACCCTGAGACCATTTAGAAACTCTGGAACTGGGTCTGAGATAAATGGAGAGCTTTGGAGGACTTGTGAGCAAAGTTGTTCTGAGATCAAAAAGGCTGAGTCTTCTCCCTCTCCTTTATTACTAAGACGATTGAGATCCTGAGAAATGAGTTCAACTTCTTGCTTGTCTCCAGATTGACCTTCTCTTACTTCCATGATTCCCATAATTCTCATATGTGCTCTATGACTTTCTCCTATTAGACAAATTTGCTGCCTTCTAAGCCCACCTGAAACCTTCCCACTTTTTTTTTTATTGAAGCTGTGGTTTGCTCATGTTTCAGTGTTGTCTCTCTGTGCTCTGCCTCCCCTGACCCCCATTGTAATGTTTCAGCCCCATCATGTAGTGTTTCAGCCCCATCATGTAGTGTTTCCTAGAATGTGTTTCCTTCCATGGCTTTGACCGACCAGATATCTCTGCCTGAACCATCCCTCTCTCTCTCTTATCCATCAAGTCACTACTACTCATCCTTTGTACCTTCTTCCATGAAGCCTTACCTAACTGCCAGAGCCAGAATTAATGACTTTCCTATTTGTCCAAAATCTATCCATCCTTCAAGTTCCAGTTAAATCTATTTACTTTATTATGCCTTCTTTGACCTTAAAGTTCACAAGTCTCTTTGGAGCCTCCATGCTGCTATGTGTGTATTTTTATGATGGCACTTTTCTTCTTCCTTACATGGTAATTACATGTGTGTTTGCTTTACCACCTCTACCTATTAAGTTAGAAATTCCTTAAGGCCATAAACTTGCTCTTTTTCTCATATTAGTTGTCACCTAGTAGTCCCATTCTCAGATTTATGATGCTTTCAGAGTGCCCTTCACAAAACTACAGTATACTAAGCTCTTCAAAAAGGGGGGAAAAGGCTGAAATATGTAAGCTTTTGAAGTAGAGATTTAGCCACTGCACTTACCCCCAACATAAATAAATATATGTATTTTATAGTCATTTCATGCACATCATGGGGAACTTTTTCAGGCTAAAGAAACTACTCAGCGTCTGGTGGGAGGACTATTGGTAAGCACCTCAGAGTAAAGGCTCTACTGGGTTATAGTCCCTGACACCTTAAAAGGACCCGAAAAAATAAATTGTAGCAGTTATTAGTTGCTGAATACTCAAAGCTGCCCAGAACTTTCTACAGAGAATAAAGTTCAGGTAGCATATCAATGGGTGAGGATTACTATCCTCAGTTCTGCTCCAGATATCCTGTCAACACCCTGAGTGGCAACATGGAGAGAAGGAAGAATGGAAGCCTGAAGAAGTGAGAGGTCAGACCACTGCAGGCCTTGCAGCCCTGCTGGGATGTGAAGCAGGAATACTGCCTGGTTCAGAAGCCGGATGCTTTGTCGCCCAGGGTCAGCTGTCAAAAGCACTGTTACCTATTTAAAGGTCAGAGCAAAACAGAAATAAAGACTTCAGGCCATTAACTCGTTATTCAGCCCTAGGACCCCAGATTTCAATTTAACTAACAGAGACTTATAGAAATAAAGGTTATTTAAAGTAACTGTACCATTTTCAAATTCAGTCATTCAAAACCCATTTCGAGTATCTGTTTCATTAAAAATTGTAGGTACACAGGGGTAATATTTTTTCGTCCAAATTCCCAAATATACCATTTAGCGTGCACCAAAATTATTACTGTTTAAAGCAGAAAGCAAGAAGGAACACGAGCACTGAAGGAAAAAGAGAGCCATGGAAGGTGAGAGGAGATGGGGACAATGAAGAATTCACAGAAGAGGGGACATCATGACTGGGCTTTGAAGGATGGGTAGGAGTTCAGTAACTGGAACTGATCAAGAACCATTCTAGGTGAACAGAACATTAGATGTCATGGGTACTGAGATGAGAAAAGGGCAGCACAGAGAACAGTCAATGACTGACTGTGACCAAAGAGTTAGGCTTGCGTAGGCAGTAAATATGGGGACCTGATTTAAGAGCACTGTCAATTATAAGCTAAGGAGTTCATGCTTCACCCCACTGCCCCCAGGAAACTACCGACTGTGTTTGAGGCAGGGGATAGCATGAACTAAGTTACACTAACAGAAGTGTTATTTGGCTGTAGTGCAGAGGAAGGACTATAGGAATGAGATGAAAGACAGGAAGATTAAAGAACCGTTGTAGTCACGATTATAGATGTGAAAGGTCAAAACTAGAGCAGGGACCACGGGCTTGGAAAGGGACTAAGAAGAAGTCATTGAAGACTTGGTTACTGATCTGATATTGAGTAACAACAGGGAAAGAGAGGGACAACTCGCAAGCCACCTCAACATGTCAATCCTGGTGACTCTGACATGGAAAGGAGGGTACCAGGAACAGAAATATGGGCCAAATGAGAGTATTTCCATTTGAATTCTGATTTAATTGACCAGTTTTTTACCTTTCCATTTTGTGGGTTCTTTTGCTCTAATTTTTTAAAAAATATTTATTTATTTGAGAGGCAGAGAGAGACAATGAAAGAGAGAGAGCATGAGAGAAGAGAAGTCAGTGGGAGAAGCAGACTTCTGCTGAGCAGGAAGCCCGATGTGGGACTTGATCCCGGGACTCCAGGATCATGACCTGAGCCGAAGGCAGTTGCTTAACCAACTGAGCCACCCAGGCGCCCCAGCTCTAATTTTTGAGTAATGTCAGAAAATGGTACAAATCAACTTCCTTATTGGGTAGGGACCAAATGCCATTTTTAGCTCTCAAAGTGAGAACTAAGACTCCATATTCCCATGACCGTACATTTCTTTCCATATAGTCAGTGTCTGCTCTACATACCAACTCAGCTTGATTTACTAAACTGTGGAAAAACAGGAGAGGCAGACATGGTGCTTTTTTTTTTTTTTATGGTGGTTAGATTTATTGCATTTTTAAAGGGAACTTTGCTCTCAGGAGCTCCAGTTCCCAAGGAGACCCATAGAAGTTCCATTCTCCCTTCACAGGGCAGCCACAGTCCAAGCATAGTTGGTGTCAATTTTTTCCTGCTCTTCTTGCCAGAATTTCCCATCCCTCAATTCAAATTTCTGGGATGAAGAGATAAGCTCTTTTCTATGGCTTATTTATTCCTTGACACTTTTCTTGAGTCGGCCAACTCTGGGGCCACTTGTGGTCTTGACTTCATAAGTTGGACAACTGGTATGTTGGGAGTTGAGCTCATGTCTGTGCACACATAGAGCCCACCAGGCCCTCATAGGATAACATGCCGTGCATGAACTTAGGAAATCGGGTTATACTCCTGCTCATTCCAGAAGATATTCTCGACAGTTTCTTTGCTGGTGAATGCCTCTGTGTTTATCTTTGGCCACTGGCTGATGTCTGGAGCATGGTCACACTCTGTAGAATGTTGTGGAAAGGCCAAGGATAGGGGACAAGAGAAGGAGGTGAGATCACACTTCCAGAACTATTCTGAATATGACAATTGTCAGACTCTGAAATCCTACTGTCTGTTCTTCTGGCCTCACCAAAAGAAAGAGGTTGAGTACCTGCTGAGTTAGAATGGTACATTTTGTAATTCTTACCTGGGTGAGGAGAAGGGAGAGTCCTGTGCTTTTTTTTGTTGGAATCTCGCTCTCAGCAGAGAAAGGGTGAGCCAAGAGAAGTCCTTAAAACTGGAATTATTTTTGTTCAGAAACATGACGTGATTTGCTAGTGGTGACAACTGATTTGACAATGACCAGTGATTTAGGTCTACCTCTAATAAGCGAATTAATCTGAGCTAAAACATAGTGATCTGTCATGTTTCGAGATACCTCAACATCTGGCTAACTTGTCCTCTGTCAGCCTGGTTTGTCCTGTGCAAATCTTCTGTCAAGTGAGGAAAAGAACTGTGGGGAGAAAATTACATGGCAGTTTTAGAGTTAGTGATGAATTTTTCTCCCACTATACCAGCTGTGCCAGCAACACTATTTTTCATGGCATTAATCAAATATCTTGCCTGCAGCACCTTCACTTTCCCAAAGGCTAAAAGATGAATCTGTCAAAAAATTTCACTGGGATTTGCCAACAGCTTTTCTAAGCTCAAATACTAGTCTAGGCACCTTAGAAGTTTGAGTAAGGCTTTTAGGGATAGCCTTGGGGAGTTAAAAGCTGTATAGGGTAATTTTCCTTTACACTAAACAAAAAATCGAACCTCCATTGAAGCCAGCGTGATCCAATTCTCAAGTCTGGAAAAGGGCCAAACACTCAAGCTTTATTAATGTATTCCATTTACTGACTCATAGCAAAGTGCTTATTGTTGGTTGGAATTTTGAAATTAGCAAGGTATCAGAGCAATCGGATGCCATGGAATGAACTCACCGCTTGCTCCTCAGGAGGAAAAAATTCCAAATGAGAGGAAATTGATAAATAAAAAAAAAAAAAATAGCCACACACCGTCATTCCCAGGGAGATGCTGTCTGTAGCTTAATGTACTGACTGAGATTAAGATCTGAATGCTTTTCACCACCTGCGATTTTGTTATATCTCTCTTTCCTCCAAAAGAAACATGGCACATTTGCTTTGTGCCGTTCAGAAGTGATGTGCTCTCCTGCTCATTTTCAGAATTAATAGATATTGCAGAGTGACCACAAATTACTCTGAGATTTGCTCTAAATGAACAGGTGGAAATTCATGTACACAAACCTAAACTGTATGAGAGCATTGAGATAAGGGGCTGTCAAATTAGACATCCTGGTAAGAGTGATTTTTTTATAATAGCCTCTTTCCCTGTTGACTATTGCTTAAAAGGCAAAGACCATTCTTTGATGCCTTAAACGACACAGAAAGGTCTCTAAGATTCTTTGCCATTTAACTTCCTTAGCAACACCCTCCAGACTAGTGAGCAGTTAAAGAAGAAATAGGTTCCATCTCTATCTTTCCACTAGTAACTGTGTAATATTACTTAGTGATAACAGTTGACCACAGTAACACTGGAATCTAGACCAGTCCACGACACAGCAGGTATTCAAAAATGTTCGTGGAATAGATAAAGTGTTTGGTTCCAATAAAATAAAATAAAATAAAATAAAGCCTAATGTAAGCAATGCATTTTCTTTCTAAACCATCCCAAACAGAAAGGTGCCAAATCTTGTTCTCTACATGTTGCAAGATATCTATACATGCTTTAGCCTGATCTGAGAATCCCATCCTGGATATTTGATAGTTATGGATTAGATTCCTTCTATCAACATTGGTTAATTTCCCATGCATGGCTCATAGAAATGGGTAAGCAGCAGGGCCCAGAAGTACAAGGTTACTTTTCTAGGGAATGAAACTTGGATTAGTAATCAAACAGATTAGACCTTCCATAATTGAGGGAAGAGGGTTCATGAAATGGTGGGATGAGAGGCATGCCTTGAAGGTGCAGAAAAAGGATCAGTGGAGAGACTCTCCTCTGTGAGTGTGACCCACGGGAATTGTATCTCTAGTCCATTGGATTTCTTGCTCTTTGAAAAACAAGTGTATCTAGAATCTATAAGACTAAGCTCATTTTTGGTTTTTACTGTGGAAACTGTAAATGTTCATAATAAACTTTTTAATTTATAGATGCCATTCCTTGGAGTCGGGCTTCAGTCTTACTTTGAGAATGAGGCTCTGTTAGCTTCTTTAAATCAGGAAAACCATCTCCATATATCATATGAAATTCTAATATTTATGTGACTTTTTATTTGCCACCTATACAGGAATATCTGCATTATAATTTATAGTTAAAATTTACTGTGAAATCTAAGGCCTCTTACATTATACCCATACCTATAGGTTTTTATCATATTTGCAAAAACTCATTAATGGAAGCATTTCTGTGCTCCTGAAGTAGATGAGAAGAATAGGTTAGCCTGTTATTGCTTGTCTCTGAATGTGCTCTTAACCTATATGAAATGAGACAAGACTGAGATGATTAAAAAAAAAAAAAAAAAAACCCAAAGGGTACCTTGATTAGATGCACTTTAGCACTATAAAGCAGTTTTCTTTTAATAATAGAAAGTGAAGAAAGTTTCATTAGTTCAGACAAGGATGTATAGGAAGGTAAATGTGGAGCCTGCCCTGTGTGTATATGTGTGTGTGTGTGTGTGTGTGTGTGCGCGCGCGCGCACGTGTGGTCTTTTAGGAAGCTCACACACCAGCAGAGATATTATGGTGCTTGCAACAATGAGATAGAACTGAAGGGGATGTTATTGCAAATTCACTCTTGTATACCCAAAAAAGGTATATTATTTGGAAGGACTGTGATACCGGTATATTTTACAGTTTGACAACTTGGAACTTTGTAAACTGGCAATTGGGTATAGACGAAGGTATCCATTTATCTCATATATGTCTTGTTGAGGCAAAGCTGTCAGAAGAAATCTTATCACATGGTGCCCCATTTGTTTTCTGTGGTGATTTATGATGGTTTTGAAAAGGTCTTGTGATCCCATAGGCTGCCACGATTCTCTGACTTTTCTCTGTCAATGGATCAGATTTTTGACATTTTCTGAGAACATTCAGAAAAGATTTGATAAATCAGCTTGTGGTGTTTATTTTAATTGATCTGAGGCCCATTCCTTCAAGAATTCATCAACTACAGTGACAGGGTCTGGATGTGCTGCCGTGGAATGAAAGAATCGGGCCGGCCATGCTCCTGTGGTGATGATATAGATATTTTGTTGAAAGTTTATGCGCACCGACGAGAAGATGTCATAACTAATTTAGTATGTTGTAAATCTTTTGACACAGATTCTAATTCATAAATCTCATCCATCACATGTGATTCATGAAATGATAGACAACCTTTGATGAGAAGGTACTTTTGTCTGTGTTCCAAGTTCCTTGCATTTTTCCTTATTCAAAAATAAATCATTCCAGAACAACAGAATTCTATTATGAAAATGGAACTGTAGAGGTCCTTCAGTTCTTTTGCTTCTGTTCTCACACCCGTAAAAAGGAAAACTGTCCCTCTGAAAATAAAGCATGTGTTTCTGGAAAAGCAAGAGGATGGAAGCATATGTGCTGTGTATATGTATGCATGGGGACATTGTGTGACGACAGAACTGATTTCAAAACAAATGGCAAAGATGAATGTAAGCTATTTTTCAAGAATAAACTTACTAGATAAGACAGAATAGGTGGATAAAACTTAGAGCCATCCTCCAATTAACTTGTATTTCAAAATTAGTTTTTATAAAGCAGCATTATTATAGGCATAAGTTGGTTAGTGATAATGTTCCAAATATTTTTTTTTTGGTCTACTTGGGGTACAAATTTATCCCTACAAGTTGGTCTTATTGATTGATTCTTTTTCAACTTGACTGACAAATAAACAGGCAGTCATTCTTCTCAAAGTGCCATTTCTGGAAGAAGGGCTCAGAAAATGATTGGTACATGAAATCTTAGTCAACAAATTGAATTTCCCTTGTTTTCTGAGCAAACTAAAGCCAAAATGAAGTGATATAATGTCATCCAAGTAGCTTCTAGAAAGTTAATAAATCTGATCAGATATGATGATACTTTACCATTAGCAAAAAACATATGTGTGATTTTATTATAAGTTAGTAATTTAAAAGATTATGGCATCTAGAATGATACTACTGATTATGGCCTCTATAAAAGTTGTTTAAGACAAGATATTGCTTTCAAGAACTTTCTAACTATGTGAAGCAGTAGGGTTGAAATAAGGAACACATCAGGTGGTAACGATAAAGGAGAGATGGATATTGAAGTATAAAAAAGAGAAAAAGATAATATTTTTGGACATCTTTAGAGATGCCTTCAATTAGGGGTAAGATATCATGGAGGAGATAGAATTTAAGTTTGGGCTTGAAGGAAGAGTTAGATGTAATATTATAGTATTCCAATACTACTGTCAAAAAATGCTCTTTTTTCTAGCTAAACGATAGAGACTTCAGAGTGTTTGTGTAAAATCACATTAGTGGAGTCTGAAGTCTAGAATTTCTATTCGTCTCTAGTTGATAACATACCTTGAATTGCTGACTGTAAATTTCAAAAATGGATTATTCGTGATAATAAGAGACAGAGATAAGTCCATTTAAATCTTATAATAGAGGAATCTAATTTTATTTAATTATCTCCATGCCCCATCTTCAAAAAATTTCTTATATAAATAGCTCATAAGTTCCAAAATTGGCTAATTTTCCTAATTATCTTTTCCTTCTGATGGATAAGGTGGCAAGCAATAGTTAACCTAAGAGTGAGCATTAAATAGTCAATAAGAACTAAAGGACCTGGGGGTGCCTGGGTGGCTCAGTGGGTTAAAGCCTCTGCCTTCAGCTCAGGTCATCATTCCAGGGTCCTGGGACCAACCCCCGCATCAGGCTCCCTGCTCAGCGGGGAGCCTGCTTCCTCCTCTCCCTCTCTCTGCCTGCCTCTCTGCCTACTTGTGATCTCTGTCAAATAAATAAATAAAATCTTAAAAAAAAAAAAGAAAAAGAAATTGATTTCTTTAAAAAAAAAAAAAAAAGAACTAAAGGACCTGGATAACTCACAAATTAGAGAAATGTCCCTTTCCTTATCAAAACATAAACAAGCAAGGTGCTTGGGTGGCTCAGCTGTTAAGTGTCTGCCTTCAACTCAGGGTCCTGGGATGATCAAGCCCTGAATCAGACTCCCTGCTCAGCAGGAAGCCTGCTTCTCCCTCTCCCACTTTCCCTGCTTGTGTTCCCTCTCTCATTGTATATCTCTCTATCAAATAAGTGAATAAAATCTTTAAAGAAAAAAAAAAAAAACTAAACTAAAGCAAACTCCAAGGGATTAAAAAAATGAAGGAAGGAAAAGACAAGTAAGTGCATTCAACTTTCCTCCAACACAAACATCCTTTCCTCTTCATGTCCTCAAGTTTTAGAAACAAGGAAACTCCAAGAGGGGAAAGGTCACTCAGAAAGAAGACGCAGTGCAAAATGCCATACCCGTAATAGAAGGCAATTTGAAATAAACTCCTGCTCAGAGCCCATAATGAGGGAGAGAAGAAACAAAAAGAGCCAGAAAGGTCCAGTGTCAGAATTTAAAATAGGTAAATTTTAATGATTCTGAAAGGCCCAATGACCAGGAAGCACTAGCCTGAGCCAGAAACGGTATAAAGTAGCAACCTGTATGCTTTACCCCAACTTTCACCTCAGGTGTTTTACTCCTGACCTTCAAGACCACTGTTAGTCTCAGAACTCTACGGATTACCAGTGGGTTCCAACAGAGAAGAAATAAACATTACTTAGATACAACAGGTTAAATAAAATCTGCTGGCCCCCTACTATTGGAATGTGTCAATAAAGCAGAACCGGAAGAAAGAAGCTTTCTCTATAGCTACCATGAAATATGAACTCTCAGAAAAAAAAGCCATTTTCCTGAAAGTGCTAGAGATATTTACTGTAATCTTTAATGTAAAGCCCTCTGCTATGCCAACATGATGAAGTTACAAGTACCTTAATAATTTAGGTAACCATATATGATTTTGTTCTTTACTTGACTGCCTGCCAATTTAATCAATTGATAATGAACCTGATGTTCCACTTGTAAGAAAATTAAAAAGAAAGGATCAAACACTCCAGTACTACAGAACAGATTTGACAGATCTTTCAACATTGATCCTCCCTCGAAGACACAAATACTATGAATATGGTTATAGCATTAATCAGAATTTCAGATCCCATTGAGTTTGCCTAAGTGTTGGCCCTCATTATTTACATCCAGATTGCAGCTCAGGAAATGTATTGAGACGCAAATGTGTTGCATGTGGTTTATCTTTTCACCGATTATACAAACTTTGTCAAATTGCAAAAGGCTTTGATATCTCAAGCTGTTCCATTTTTCAGAGTTGAGAGCAAAAATGAAAAGAAAGGAAGTTGCTGTAAGGAAGAACTCTACAGAGGATTTTTGTTTTGTTTTGTTTTCATCAGCCAAAACTGTATTAGGGAATTCTCCTTGCCTGGCACCCAACACCATGCTAGGTACAGTTGGTGAGATGCAAACGAAGGATCTGGGCTAGCCACTGCATTTTTTGGTCCTGAAGATCTAATTAGAAGAATTAAAACATCAAGACCTGAGTAACAGAGGACAATTGTACAAAGAGGCGCACGCCCAAACCAGGCTACGAATCCACAGCAGGAGGCAAGAATAGTCAAGGAAGACATTATGGGGAGAGTTTGACCCATCCAACTCTAAACTAAGAGCAAACATACTGAGCCAAAGTTTTTTGCTGAAGATATTGGTCATAAATAAAAGTGGAGAAATTCAGATCAGCCCACAAAGTAGAATGGGTGATGGATGATGTTTTCTCAGTAAACTTTTATGTGCTCGTTCCATCATTATTCCCACCCCCTGAGAGCCCCATTATGGTCCCCTTGCAGATGAAGTTAATGGCAATTCAAGCCAAAATAATTTTGGAGCTATATTTGACTTCTCTTTTTTCCATACCCCACCTATGATGCATCTGCATTTGTGTATGCTTTCAAAATATGTCCAAAACCTAACCACTTCTCACCCCCTCCCAGCTACTACTGTGGTTCAAGCCTCATGAACATCTCCACACCTTTCCCTTGCCCCCCAAGCCCAACCACCATGATGGTGCTATTCAAACTACATCAGAATATATCACTTTGCTTCAAACTCAAGAACTTCCTATGCCAAAGTTGTTAAAAGGCCTTTGAGGCCCTCTGGGACCTGCCACTGCCCTCTCCTCACAAACTTTTATTCCTCTGCTTTGTATCTTCTGTTTTCCTGTCTTACTCCATTCCTGCCTCCTTACTGAGTGCCATGTCTCAGAACCCTTACACTCGTGTTTCCACTGCCTGGAACACTCTTCCTAGCTATCCACCTGGCTTGTTCCTTTTCCTCCTTCAAGTATTTGCTTAAATGTCACATGCTTAGTGAGACTCCTCTGACAACCCTATCTAAAGTTACGGTCTTCTTCTATACCTCCCTGGCACCCCTAAACCTCTTCCCAGCCTATTTTTTTCCCCTAGTACTTACCACGTATGGCATGCTGTATAATTTAGTTATTGCTTTTTTCTGGCTTTCACCTTCTCAAGGTCAGGGAACGTGTGTTTCACTCCCTGAGAAAATCTCCTCACCTAGAACAGCATGTGGCACATCTTAGATGCTGGGTAAGATTTATAGAATAAATGAATTGCAGAGCCAGAATGAAGACTGTCAGAGCAAATGAGGATGAAGTTGTGTTGCCTTTTGGTTTAGGGCACAGGTTTCTAACCTGGGATCCAAGGGATTTGGGGAACTTGTGAATACCTAAAACTTTTATGAAATTTTATGTTCACCTCTTTCTTATGATCAGTGAGGTTTTATTGCTCTCATGAGATTCTCCAAGGGCCCTTGACAGAGAAAATAAGGAGCATTTAAAATATTCCAAAGCACTTGTGGAGAGCTGTATAGGGTTTTTTATTTTATTAATTTAGAATATTAATCATCATATTTCAAACACTGAAAAATTGATAGGCCAAAAGAAAGAAAAAAAGTCTGCAGTTGTATTTTCAACAAATTCGAAATTGCTCTTATTATGTGGTGAATTCTGTCATTGTCAGTTTGAATGAAAGGACCGGTCAGGCCAGCAGAGCCCCTAAGATCGATTACTCTGAATTTCCTCAGCATTAGTACCTGTGGTTTATACATATTCTTGTCAATTTGTCACCTTGAAACTACTTTCTGCCTATTTCATGCACTTGTAGTGTGCCCAGAATGATGATTTAATTGTTTATTAAATAAATTAATATTGAATGAATATAGTCACAACTTGGATAACCACCTGTGGTATTCTATTAAATTAGTGGTGAAATCCATATTGTTTGATTTCCAATCCAGTACATTTTCTATTTGACTATGTAGGGTCCGTCTCAGTGCAAGATGACCTTTTATATAATTAGAAACATAAATAATGTACCAAGAACTCTTGTGTTGTAATCTTGGTCTTACTTGGGGCCTAATTGGTGACCTTGGCACTTGCTCTGCCTTGATTACTTGAATTTTAAAATGGGAATATTATAATTACCTTGGTTGTCTTGACTAATTAAAAATATAAAATATAAATCAGCCAAAGTTGTCCCAGTCATCCCCAGCTTATTTTAAATGCTGAGCATAAAATGAGAGGCATAAACATGACAGGCAAGACCACTTTTCGAAGCAGGCAGTATACAGGAGCTTCTGATCCAGTAGGGAGAAAGCTTTCCTTTATTGTAGCAACTGGGGAGCTGCTACCTGGTCCATTTGCAACAAGTGAGAATGAATCCCTTTGAAGAAGCTGTGGGAGAGTTGGGGCTGATAGAAGATACAGAAGTGGAGGTGAATTGATGAAATTTTCTTCACCAGCTTGTTTTTGGTGAACAACCCAGATCCAGCAGGGCAGGTAACAAAGCAGGTGTTAGGACAAGCTTTGCCTGAAGATACCTAGATCTTGCTCTCTGGAATTATTCCAAAGGCAAGATGAAATAAGCTGTTAGATATGTTGTCAAAGAGATTGATGATATAAACTATTTTGAAATTTCCTCTGATTAATTATATGGGCAACAGAGTTGTTCACCAAAGGCGGTGCTCTGAGTTGGAGGACCAGACATTAACCCTATTGTCGCCAAACAATAATAATAATTGTGCTGGGTATAAAGAATGGGAAATAATAAAACAACATGGGAATTAGTGATTTTTTTTTTTTTTTATTTTTTATAAACATATATTTTTTAGAATTAGTGATTTTTTACTTCATCAAAAATTGGAAAGCTATTGGAATCATTTCCACAAACTTTTTCCCCCCACATTATCTTCCACATGTGGGCTTCTACAATTGCTAGACAGTGATAGGATCTTAAATATTGAATCATTGACGGGACGCCTGGGTGGCTCAGTTGGTTAAGCGGCTGCCTTCGGCTCAGGTCATGATCCCAGCATCCTGGGATCGAGTCCCACATCGGGCTCCTTGCTCGGCAGGGAGCCTGCTTCTCCCTCTGCCTCTGCCTGCCTCTCTGTCTGCCTGTGCTTGCTTGCTTTCTCTCCCTCTATCACTGGCAAATAAATAAATAATCTTAAAAAAAAAAAAAATATTGAATCATTGAAACAACAGAATCTTAAAAGACAAATTAATTGGCCATGATCATCGGACTGGACACTAGCTGAACTAAAACTACAATCCAGGTCTTCTGACTTTTAGATCTTTTCTCCGTGAACTTATGTGTTTAGATCAGGGTCTTTCTAACAGTTCTTTTTCCCAAATCCTTCTTATGTGCATAAAAGAGAAGAGGAGAAAGAGAATGAGAACAAAAATGAATCTGTAATCAGCTACATATACTAGAGTTTCATATTTATCTTCTTCAAAGCAATAATTGAATAGAATTTGCTTTTGGATAGGAACCTATACAATGGTGAGTTCCAGTAGTCACTGCCTTTCCCAAAATTTGCTTTCATTTTTCAGATAAAAAGTAAATATCTCAAATGTTGAATGTATGAAAAGTAATGTTTCTTGTAAGATCTTGTGTAAGATCTTAGACAAGACTAAAAATTCTCCAGTGATGTATACCTCCCACTGTGTTTGAGGCAATTAATACTTGACACCTTTAGCAACATTCCCTAAAGTGATTATTAAGCATAGACTATTGGGCCATCATTAGCTTATTGAGAAAGATAGAATCAAGGACTTATAGAAGGAAAACTGCATTCATTTAATGTTTGCACGACCTTTGCTATGACTAATGATATTATTTATTCATTAACAAATATTTATTGAACACCTGCTGTGTGACAGGCACCATTCTAGGTGCTGAGGTCACACCAGTGAACAGAGCACAGTTTTCTGCCTCCATAGAGATTATATTCCAGTGAAGGGAGATAGACAATAAACAGAAAATGTAATCAAACAAGGTAGTTAAATGGTATTTAAGGTTGTAAGTACAAAGGGGAAAAAAAGGGAGAAAAAGAATTAGGAAAATCATAGGGTGGGAGCGGGGCTTCCAGTAGTAAATATTAACATGCGTGTTAACAGTGTTGCACTAATTTCCTGAATCTACACCTTCTGTAATATTAACATTTCCCCCAAGTCACAAAGCATCAGAGAATTAGAGTATTATGATGTATTTGCACATTACTGTCATATGGACATTCAATAGACCCTGTGGATTATTGTTCAGAGAGGATAGAAAGAAATGAGTATAAAATAATAAAGTCCGTGACAAGTAGCAGCAATTTTAATAAACATGTTAAGATCCAAAGAAGTCCATGCAGGCCTTTTCCCAGCATCGTGGGGAAAACTGATCTAAGAGGAAATGTGAGAGTCTGATGAAGATTCTTCACACACTGCCAGTAAAAGTTGCTTTCTTCTTTATTCCATGCTGATATGAAGGAACACACATCCTGATAGTCTCATCAGACAGTTTCACTTTTACTTTTGTGAAGTTCCAAGAACCTTGGCAATTTTGTTTCTAGCTGAAACACTGTTCATCATCTCTATATCAGAATGCACATTACTGGGGAAAGCTCAAATGTACAATGTGGACAAAAAGATAATCCACAGACTACCTCACTAAATCCGTGATCTTGAGTTCACTGGGTAGACCCAAGCACAGGACTTTGCGTAACAGCTGGAAAGGACTTTTCAGTTTGGATCAAGTCACTTCTAGGGCAAAAGGAACCTTCCTCATGGTAGGCATCTGATTCTGTTCATCTTCACGGTTTCTCATTCATATAACTGTGCACAATTTCCGCCAGACATCGATGACAGAAAAGGGGGAAGAGTCGGTAAAAACTTATTAGAAAGATATTAATTTATGTAAGGTGGTGTTCATGAACACATCCATGCCTGTGTTCCAGAACAAATTCCTTCTCATTCCTTTGTTTCCTTTGGATACAAAGCATGTCTGGTTGTGTTCCTAAGATGTTCACAGTGGTTTCTGATGAATAAACCACTTCATAGTTGCCTTTATAGCAACAAGATGTCCAAGAAACCATGCGAGGGAACATTCAGGAGGACATTTCATCAAGAGTGGGTTTTTAGTGTGTATGTGTGTTTGGGGGGTTTTTTGGTTGGGTTTTTTTAGGGTTTTTTTTTTTTTTTTTTGGTTGTTTGGCCATCATGGTCTTGGCTCAAGGGTACGAAAATGGTAAATACCTTGGCCATGCTAGACATGAGTGATCTTAAAGTTCAAACTTCGAAAATAGAATTTGTCTCTTCGCCAGGAATCCCACATCACAGAATTTCTGTTACAAGTCATGGTATGGAACTAATGGAAGAACAGCTTGTCGTCTCTTTTGCCTTAAAATTTAACCCTCATCTTCCAGTTTTCAGTAAGATGTTGTGTTTGTCATGAAGAGCTGATTTTAAGCATTCAAGGGGCAAATGGCTCCGATTTTTAGTAGGATATTTAGAATTCCTAGATCCATCAAAATGACCCTCTCCCATCGGATATTCAGTATGCCAGAACACAGGTTGGAGAACTGTGAGGGATATTTGAAGTCAATGAAGAAGATAGCATTCGGGGGCTTCAGGGAGTACAAAGATAATTGTGGATCAATGGTGCTAGACAACTTGAAGCAACTTAAGACTGCCGTCAGTACTTTAATTGTTTCTGCTGCAGAGTTTGAAAGAGCATTTAGTTCAATGAATGATGTGTTAACACTTAGTTGCGATGCCCTGTCCATTAGTTGCATATCATCTTTGTCTTTTTATTAAGCTGGTTGGTCCACTGTTCCGCATGCTTAAGCCTAAAGATTATGTCAAGAAGTGGCTTGTAAGTGGCAGCCTGAAAGCCAGAAATTGTAGAAATGTGACGGGATAAGCTGTCCAACTCTTCTGTCTTACTTTTATTTTATTTGAAGAGTCTGAACTGTTTCCCCTCCTTAAGCCTGGGCTCCTGGGCATTGAGAGAGTCAAAAACTATACGATTTTCTCATGTAATGAGATAGGATAAAACAAGATCATGTCAGTACTCAGGTAACTTTTTCACTTTTGGAAAATCAATAATACCTCCCTCGTGAACACCCGATGCATAGCTGATGGGAAACCATGTACGTCTCTCTAAGGAATTATTAAGGGCCCCATGTGTCTATCAGCTCTATGTCAAAAAGGAATACATATCAAAACAGGAGAAATGAGAAACAAATGAGGATCGTCATCAGAATTCCCCTTTCACACCACGCTCTGTCTGAAAAATCTCTTACTTTGGTGCCTGCTCTTGAAACACAACTTTGTTTTGGATCCCCAGGTGTCTTTTTCTATAATGTGTACATGAACTTGGAAAACTGAAGGACCAAAGAACTGGATGCATTTGTCTTATGATAGCAGTGGAGCCTGTACTCCTCCATAGTTTATTTTTATATACATTCTCTCTAGTCTCTTGTATATTCCCATTTTCTCCAGAGGAAAGATTTTCTGAGAAACTCACCATTCAATTGTTCTTACTTCTCCTTGTCCACAATTTAAAAGAGACAGCATCTCAGACATAATATCTTCTCTCTGTCAGGTCCACAGTCATTTGTTTCGGGTTTTATTTTGCTGGGGTTTTTGTGGGTTTTTTCTTTTCTTTTTCTTTTTTTTTTTTTTTTTTTTTCAGTTTTCATACCTTTTTTGTTCCAGCAATAGACCTGAAAATCTACATCACGGGAGTCAGTAGCTTGTGACTTCAAACAACAGACATTCAAATTCAAGTGATGATAGATAGCTCATGATTAAAATATCTCTTTTCTTTGTGCAATGAGCCAGCAAGATTCTTTGAGAGCATTTAAGCTCTAATGCTATCATACTTCAGCATTCTTCTCCAGAACCCTCTACGTTCACAGTCTCTCAAGAGAGAGTATTAGCTGTCCAGATTCTCCTCAGTGCTGTTGCGTTTAGCCATAACCTTGAACTTATGCCTGGCCTTTCTTCACTCTCTTCCAGGACATACTTCTGGAGTAACTGTTCATCTTCTCTCCCCACGTTGTATATGTCCACGGAGAGAAGGCACCATTTAGACCATTACTGATTTTGAGTTTAAATAACTTTCCCTTGAAAGTGTGCAGAATTTTTATCTGATTGGTACAGATCATTGGGGGGGGGTCTCTTTTGCACAACTTGGAGAGTGGCTAGACAGCTAGCTCTGTTTTCTTGATGATACATTGCTCAGAGTAAAGGAAGAAAAGAGCATTTCAGTTATTGAATATTTAATTCTGGACAGCAGTTTAATCAGGACTGGGATTTGGGCAATGGCTCCAGCCCCCTCCTAACTTAGTACAGTTTCAGTTCTTAGTATTCCTTAATTATCCCACTGAGATGTTTGAGAAGCAACTAGTAGTAAATGAACTTGGCAAATCAGCTATTACCCAAGTAATGAAATACAAATACATATGTTTGACAATTCTGCAGGGAAATTTCTTAAGCCAGGATTCTCAATGGATTGTATTGGCCAAGAGAGGAAAAAACAGGTGTTGTTATCAAACCGTATCTACAAACAATTTGACAGCAGTTTTAAAATAATGCACAGATTTTCTTGCCATGAATTCCAAACATGTCAATTAACCTATGGAGGATCCTGATTGTCAAATAATGAATCAATAAACGCCCCACAGAATGGCGAAGGGAGGGCTCCCTGTGACGTAAGGTTAAATATTCAAGGCTTTCTCTCCAACAGTATATCTAAGGATGCATATCAACTTCACATCTAACCTCAAACAAAGCAGAGATCAGCTCTACTGAGAAAATTGATTTTATTCAACAGTAAGGCAAGGGAAATTAGTAAATTCAATATTTGTAGAAAGAAAATAAGCGAAGCCAGCTATTCCTGGTGGTCTGAGACTGTTCTTTGTTTTGGTAATTATGCCTTTATGTTTTAGGGCTCTTATTTACATTTTCAGAAGGGCTTGAAATAGTTCATGCACTGAGCATCCCCCTGAGCATCCAGGTTCTTCCACAGCGCAACAATAAAGTTGTCCCTGGACCAATACAAATTGAAAATGAATCTTAACTTTGTAGAAAGTGCTGCTTTGCTTCCCTCATTGTTTGGAGCTTCTTGAGAGCAGAATCACAAACTAATGATCTCCACTGCAGCCGAGTCCTTGGTGTGAGAGTATCTCAATGCAGTGGAGCCCACATTTACATAATGCGGAGTCTAAAATACCTGGAAGTTCAAGAAGAGAACTATGGAAAATAATTGTATCCCCCTTTCTGTGCACCAGGATAGGAAGGCACAGGCAGAAATACAGCAACGGGATGAATTTACTAATGTTTGCTATTGGATGGTAAGCCATTCTAAAGCTATGAAAGCCTTCAAAACCCCATAGGTCTCCATTTTGCCATTAGCCGTACCAGTTTAAACAGCCTGCTGCAAGAAATATTGACAGGTCAAGTACGGCTGGGAAGAACACGTGTCCCAGTGGCCTTTACACTGACAGTTTCTCCCACATTAAAGAGTTAACTAGCAGCCAACCAGCTCGAAGTGGGAGCTAATGAATGAAATGGAGATTGATATAGACTCTCTTTGGAGGTGCATCGATCTGTATCTTGTGAACTCAGCTTAGGAATTCTGCAGGCAGCATTGCCTGAGTAACCCTGGCATGGTGCCCATTAGCAAATAACTCTTTTAATGTTGATCTTCAATTGATATATTTATTGTATTGCATATTACGGCAACCCTTCCCTCTACTGCCTTTGGATTTCCTGGTTGTAGTATCAAGCTCAGGGAGAGTTCAACAAGATGCATTTGAGTTTGGATGGTGTCCGTGAAATATTTAATTAATTACCCCCTTCGTTTGCATGTGATGTATCAAAGAGGTCTTTCTGGGGTCCTGAATCCTCTGCTACCCCAGCCAGCAACAGCGAATCTCATTATGATTTTAGACCTTGGTATAGATCTTCTCTTATGATTTTGCGGTGAAACTAGGTTTTAAAACACTAGAAGTCTAGTTAGTCTTGGAACTTCCATTAAAGATGGCATCTGCGGGAGGCCCTGAGTGGCTCAGTCAGGTGAGCTACCGACCCTTCATCTGGGCTTGAATTATGATCTCACAGTCATGGGTTCAAGTCCCACCTCAGACTCCACACTCAGCTTGGAGTGTGCTTGGGTTTCTTTTCCTCTACCTCCTCTCCCCCCATACACCCTGCCTCCTTGCGCACACATGCACACACACTCTCTCTCTCTCCACTCTCTCCCTAAAACAAATAAAAATAATCTTAAAGAAAAAAAAAGGTGGTACCTGTGTAACTGTGTAGATGCAAGCAAGGGTGATGCCTGGTTCAAGAACCAGCTGGAGCCTTCCAGACATCGACCAAGTCCTTGTGGATTTCAGCAGGTCACCCCGAGCCGCACCTGAGCAGGTCTTTTTCACTTAGCAGTGGTTCTCAAAGTTTAAAGTTCATCAGAATCACCTGGGGAGTGTGTGATCCAAGACTGGGGCCTGGACTGTGTATTCTGATTCTCTAACAGTTCTGAGGCAGGTGGTCTTCGGACTATAATTTTTTTTCAATGTTATTTTAAGATATTAGAAGCAAAAGAATTAAGAGACACTTAGAGGACACTTTGTCAAAAATTGAATTGCTAAAAAGCCTAAACATATGTGTAGGAAACTGCATTACACCCACATCGGGCTCAGCTCAGTGAACTGTTCTATTTGCAGATGATTGGTGACTCTTACCCCCACAACTGGATCCCCTTCTGCCATCATTTCAGTAGCCTGTGGTCTGGGCCTTCTGGCTTCTCTAGGATCAGGGATCCAAGTCTAGTTCCTAATGCACCAGGGTCTCTGCCTTAACCTCTATAGTCCCTCATCTCTGCATTCTTCATTTCTTCTTAACTCTTCATGCATTCATACAGAGGGAAAGCATTTTCTTCTCTTATTAACTCTTGCCGGAAGGTACTTTCTTTTCTTTTCTTTTTTTTTTTTTTAATGAAATGCACCATTATTACATAACATTTTATCCTTGATGATTGGTGCATGGTTGTGTTCCTTTTTTTTTTTTTAGATTTTATTTATTTACTTGATAGAGATCACAAGTAGGCAGAGTGAGAGGGGGAAGCAGGCTCCCCTTTGAGCAGAGAGCCCGATGCAGGGCTCGATCCCAGGACCCTGAGATCATGACCTGAGCTGAAGGCAGAGGCTTAACCCACTGAGCCACCCAGGCACCCCCAGAAGGTACTTTCTTAATAAAGATTGAAATTATTGTTCAGATACTGAACTAATGGGCTGAAAACTACGTGAGAGAGATGACCTAGGCAAGTCATGCATCTCCTTTCATAGGGAAAGATTTTGAGTCCACAGATTGGGCAGCTTGTAGCCCAGTCAGAACTGGAGCCCAGATCTCCTTCATTCTGCCTCTGCAGCTGAAACTTACTAAAGAATATTAATCTTCTTGTCTTAAGTGCAAACTTATGTCAAAGGAGTCCAATGCCAACCAGCTCTGTTCCTAGAATACAGAGCACCTAGAGCTGTCTGTTAGCAACATAATCGAGCTCTTGGGGAGAAAAGTCTGTAACCTCCAGTCCCATCAGAGCCAGCTCAGTTGCCAGAAAAGTTTACGAGGCTCTAACAATGCTCAGGATTTCAGATACTGTCTATTTCTTCCCAGGAACCTAAGTCAGGTCAAAACACCAAAATAATGGTCCATCCAGGGTGCCTTGCACATTCATAGGCACTGGTTCTACTAAAATGAAATGAGCAGTGTTTCTAAAATGAGAATAGAGCATACCACGGACTGAAGGTTAGTGATCCCCACCCCCAAATGCAGGTGTGGGAGCCTTAATTCTAATGTGATATATTTCGAGGTGGGGTCTTTGGAAGTTATTTAGAATATGAAAGTAGAGCTCTCATGAATGGGATCAGTGCCTTCATAAGAAGAGACAGAGGATAAAAAAGAAGAGGAGAAGGAAGAGGAAGAAGGGGAGGGGGAGGAGGAGGAGGAGGAGAGAGCTGATCTCTTTCTCCAGTGGGTAAGGATATAGCAAGAAGGCATCCACACAAAGTCTCAGCACACAGTGAATCAGCTGGCACGGCCATCCTAGACTTCCTAGCCCCCAGAGCGGTAAGAAATAAACATTTGTCATGAAAGTCACCCCCAGCGTATGGTAATTTGCTATAGCAGCCCAAGCTAAGACAGCACACATTAAAAAGTGCACATAATAAGGCCAATAGGTATGGATGTCAGGGGGTAGCTATGATAAAGGAGGGAATCCAGGCAAAAGGAGCACATTTGCTGGGGGTACATCAGTGTGCCTGGAGATGAGGAGTCCTGTGAGGACACAGGCATGGGCAGTACCCCTGGGCAGGGGGATGAGGGTTGGGTAGTGTGCGAACCAGAGATTTTGGCAAGTTTCAATTCCTGGGAGCTTGTGACATGTGGAGACTAAATCAGAGGAGAGGTGCTTTTCTCTAAGATAGTAAACATAGGAGGAGGAGGAGCAGAAAGGGAAAGGGAAGAATAAGGGAGATTTAAATCACTGTATTTTGGACACATGACGTTTCCGAGGCCTTGGGGCTATTGGGATAGAAATGTGGAAAGGGGATATCCAAGTGTGGGGGGGGGGGTAGTAAACCATCAGTGCAGTGGGTCGCCAAAGCCACAGCCAGAGAAAGGATGGTTCAAGGCCGCAGTTCTCAGAATGTGGCCCAGGCCAGTGGCATCGCATGGAAGTTGTTCTGCAGATTCTGGGCTGCACCCCAGACCTGTGGAGTCAGATTCTGGGCCGCAGAGTCTGAATTGTGGAGACCTGTGGAATCAGAGGCCAGACCTGTGGAGTCAGAATTGGGGGGTGGTTGGGACCCAGCCATCCAGGTGACTCTGGTATAGATTCAAGGCTTGGTGAAGGAAAGGGAGGCATGAGAAGAGTTATAGGGCTGGTGAAGAATGGGAGGGATCATGCAAAATTTTTAAAACTGTGGACAGAGTGGTAGGAAAAGAAGCTGAAGGGGGTGTGCTACCATTTCAAGAGAGGGGAGTATCTTGAGAAGGACGAATGGTCAGTAATGTTACATGTTGTAGAGGCCATTTAGGAAGAGGCCTGTCACGCATCCATCGAGTCGGACAGTTAACAGACCGTTTGGAGATTGGGCTAGGGCAGTTTCCCGGGGGCCACACGGAGGCCAGTGTACAGAAGGCTGTTATGGAATGGAGTGTGAGGAAGTAGAGGTGAGGAGGTCGCTTTTTCAATGAGCTGAGCTGGGAAGGAAAAATGGGGGGCAAAGTAGGGAAGAAAGACCAGGGAATTTTAGACTGGAGGAGAGGTATCTCTTCATGTGAAAGACCCATGAGAAAGAGCCAGGGAGGGGCAGAGGTGGGAGACACAAAGGCTACGAAGCATCTTGCTTAGGACCTGGCAGTGACCTCCTAACCGGTTTCCTCTGCCCCATGCTCTCTTGGCCCCGACTGAGAAGTTTAATCAAATCTTTCCTCACATTGTTCGGCAGCGCCAGCATCACGAACTGTCATTGTATCCTCCAGAGGTCCTCCTGACCTTGACTTGTCTGGCCTCTGGGCCTCTCCGTCACGCTGTCCACTTGTACCCTCTGCCTGCCTCATGCATTCAGATGGGAGAATCTCCCTTCACAACCCTTAAAGACCCGTCTTCTCTGTGAGACTTCTGCTTTTATGGCAGGAAGCCATGGTTCATTCTTCTGGCCCTTACCTCCTGTGCCTGCATCCCTCCATGGCTTTGCTCTGCAACTCTGGTTCCTGTGGACCTGCTCATGGTCTGGAAACACAATGGGTCCCCACTTATTTTTGATCCCATTGCCTCACACAGTGTCTGCCCATAACAGACGGTCACTGGACATTTGTGGACTGGGTGAATGAATATATTTTTGTGAAGGACCCTTTGGTCCATTTCAGCTATAGAGGCTCACTCATTCATCTGCATTATTTGCCTGCCTCAAGTCTCTGGATTTCTCCAAATACAGAGAAGAAATTTTGTACGACTCTAGCTTTCTTGCCAGGATGCTGGGTTTCCTAAGACATGCACGTCATTCCTCGAGCTGGAGTTTCCTGTGGCCCATGTTCCCTGACAGTGGTATGTGAGGACCTTTGCGAAGCCACAGTTCCCCTGTCATCTGGTCACTGAGTTCAGTGGCATTTGGTAGCCTGGGAGAGTTTCTAAGGAAGTGGAGCTTAAATCTGGATACTCAAGTGGCCACCACCAAGAGACCAGAAAGTGTAAGACGTGGGAATCCTACCTGATGCAGGATTCCCAAACTCTCACCAGCCAGGCAGCCCTCTACAGAGCCACACATCTATGAAATTCTAGAATCCCATTGCCTGATACATCAGGCAGCCCTCAATTGCCAATTTCAAAATCAGGTACCACTATTAAACATTAAAAATGAAAACCTTGTCAGTTAGGAGATTTCCAGTGTCTTCCTTTCCCTCCTGCTACTAGACTATCAGCAGGAGGAGAACATGCATGGCCGGGGAGCACTGGGGATACACACACACATACATACACACACACACACACACATGCATGAACACACGCACGCACCCCAAGTCATTGCACGTTTAAAGATGAAAAGGATTGGCTTATTTGTTCTTCTACTACAATACATCTATCTTTGTTTCCCTTCAGCATCAATGTAGACAGAGGCATTTTATTTTTTCATGGTAAAAATCATCTTGGGCTTTAGAAACGCCTCTATGGTGGTGAATACACTCTTTTAAAATGCGTTCTATGGAGTCACTTCCAGTATTCGCAGTAAAGAATGAGTTCCCAATAATGACCCGAAGATACTGAGAAGTACATCTTTTTCATGGAAAATTAGATAGGAATCTATAATTTTTTAAGTTTTCTTCGTCACTTCTGAAATCTGTAATAAAAAAAATGCAAAGCGCTCGCCCCAGCATGCCATTTTTGACTTTGTAACAAAGATAACCCAATAATCATTTCCAGTTTGCTGGACGGGGCTGGTAGATTTGGCAAGTATAGTGTGTTCAGATTTGGCACGCTATGTGCAGAATCAGTTATAACTAATTTTTCTCCATCTTTGAGTTTGAAGAAGTGATCAGAAGAAACTTCTCCACATAGAAAGTGTCAGCTTTGTTCACGACTTTAAAGAATTTTCAAGCTTATAAGGCATTGGTTTTTCATCAAGGAAAAAATAGATTATACATCGTTCAGGAAACAGAAAAAAAATTATAAGGAGATTTTGCCTATTGAATGTAATGGATTGTCAGGAACCCTTGACATTATTCTACAGGCGAGGCCACATAAAATCAATACATCTTAGGCAAGGTTTAATTTATTTGTAGGTTCTTACAACAAATGACTTACCTTTTTTGTTTGCCGTTTTTCTTTTTCACTTTTGCACTCATGAGTAGCTACAGTTTTTATCTGTCTCATTATTAAGCACAAAACAAGATGATCGTGTCATTATTACCGTATATTTTTAAAGGAGAATGATTGCAAAGCATGAAGAAAACATCCAGGAATCCAGGTGTTGTGCTAAGCGTGACGGTTGTAAAACACTTCCTTCTGCCCGGTGTTCCTAAGATGCAGAATCCACTCCACCAAGGAACTGGGCTCTCCCCCAGGTTTTTCTCACACATGTGTCTCCTGCGAAGACATTGCCCCACGTTGTGAGTTTCTGTAGAATTGGAACCTTAGTTGCAAGGGGGATGTTTTAAAAACTAGACTTTATAAAAGGAAGGCCCAGAGATTAGGGGGACTCAGTTCTCATGGTTTGGATTCTATGTTGTTGATGGGGCTTCTCGAGGAATTTGTAGTGATGACTATTGGATGCTTTAGCATAACAAACCCTGGGGACGGTATGCATTCAGTCCAATCAGAATTTCTTTTTATAGTACACATTTTGGAAGTGGGGGGACGTGGGGGGAATGGGTGAACCCAGTAGTGAGCCCAGTGGTGGGTATTAAGGAGGGCACAGATTGCATGGAGCACTGGGTGCTATACAGAAACAGTGAATCATGGAATATGACATCAAAAACTAATGTCGTACCGTATGGTGACTCACCTAACATAATTAAATAAAAATAAATAATAAAGGCAATTAAAATTATTTTATGCTCTTGGTCGAACAGAAACAGGCTACCAATTCTCCACTAGCTCCTCCCAAATCATGCTGACTGTCTGTGAATGTGTGAGGACAAGCAGGGTATTCTAGAGCCAGCAACAAGCTGGATTTGAACCCCATTTTTACTCAGTCTATGCGACATGGGCTAAGCTCTTAAGGTCTCTCTCCTCATCAGTGAAATGAAGAATCCTATCACAGGCCATGTAGTTCTGTTCAGTGGATTAAATTTTTGCTAGCTAGTACATGTTGTTTATATGCAAAGCATGGTAAACACTAACTGCTCAAAAGACATTAACTGCTATTCTTTTTCTTTCTTTTTTAAATATTTTATTTATTTATTTAACAGAGAGAGAGAGATCAAAGTAGGCAGAGAGGCAGGCAAAGAGAGGTGGGAAGCAGGCTCTCTGCTGAGCAGAGAGCCGACATGGGGCTCGATCCCAGGACCCAGAGACCATGACCTGAGCTGAAGGCAGAGACTTAACCCACTGAGCCAACCAGGTGCCCCTAACTGCTTTTATTTTTCATCGTAAGTGAGACCCCCAGGGTTGACAGGGTCCGTGCCATGGTGTGTCTCTCCGGTGGAGACTCTGAGCCCAAAACTAGAAGCGGCCAGTCTCAGATGAGGAAGTAGAAGCTGTGTAACTGTTAGAGCAAGCATTTCAAAGCAATTCTTTACAGTGGTAATGGATGTGGCAAATGTGTGGATTTTGTTAGGATTTCTTCTGACAGCCATGAACACAGATATATTTTAAAGTAATGTAACTGTCCTAAATCTCGAGCAGGGAATACAATGACTTCTAGTATTATTTTTCACTTCTCCAATGACACTGTAGAAGTTATATTTGATAAATTCCTTAGAAGTTATTTGACTTAGAAAAGGCCCCGTACTATTTAACCTTGGTTTTGTTCTACTCAGACCTGTGTCCAAGGCCCATCTAATGTAATAAATCACAGAGGTTCATCCGCCAAAACCTTCCCAGGGCAGGATTCCCTAGGACCACTTTTTGGGGGAAAAAAAAAAACACCTTAGAGTGAGGCTTTTTGAAATGTTGGTGGCTATTACCAGTCTAGGTTGAAGATAGACCCCTTTGAACCCACTTCCCTTCTGCAGCAAATAGTATAAGAGAAAAAGCCCAGTGCATTAAGAAATCAGCAAAAGTGGATTAATGTGTATACCCCTCATTGTCCTGGCCAATCTCAAGTAATGTAAGTTGTCAAGAAATACAAAATATTAAGAACTTGTGCTACTTTTAAAATCTATTAGCTCTGCTTTATATTCATGATCATTTATACCACCAAGTGGGAGATAATCTGCAAAGAATTGCCAGTTTTTTAATGAAAAAGAAACTTGCCATTTACTAAGCTTTTCTTAAAACTTGAAGGACTTGTGGGGCACCTAGGTGGCTCAGTTGGTTAAGCAACTGCCTTCGGCTCAGGTCACAGTCCCGGAGTCCCGGGATCGAGTCCCGCATCAGGCTCCCAGCTCCATGGGGAGTCTGCTTCTCCCTCTGACCTTCTCACCTCTCATGCTCTCTCTCACTGTCTCTCTCTCTCAAATAAATAAATAAAAATCTTTAAAATAAAAAAAAAAACTTGAAGGACTTGTTTACTAGCTTACATAACATGGCTCTTGGGACAGAGATCACAAAAAGACAATGATGGCAGATTAAGGGTCAGAAATTATATATTCTTGCAATTCCCATTCAAGAATATGACCTTTTCTTTCTAAGTTCAGGTACCTGGGGGTCAAGTGTTCAGCTGTCCCCAAATGAAATGACCTGGCCAGAACATACCTTTCCACCACTAGACCAGTGTCAGATCAAGAATATAAAGCTTCTCGTGTCAATAATTATCCTTTTAAGATCTGCTTTCTTACCTGATCTTCAAAAACAGCTGCAAAGTAGGCATTTCTGAAACTAGAAGTGGTACCTGACTTGATCCAGCTCCCTTGTATTTATTTATTTTTTTAAAGGTTTTATTTATTTGTTTGAAAGAGAGTGAGAGTAATAGAGATCACAGGGGAAGAGGAAGAGCAGACTTGCCACTGAGCAGACAGCCTGATGTGGGACTCGATCCCAGGACCCTGAGATCATGACCTGAGCCGAAGGCAGACACTTAACCAACTGAGCCACCCAGACACCCTAAGCTCCCTTGAATTTAGTGCTGAAATAGAAACTGAGGCAGAGACATTGCCAGCCCTGCTTCTCTGTTCCTCCCACTGTATTCTCTCACTGCTTATTACATTCTCAAATTACCACTGTAGTGTTTACAAACATGACTCTTGCTTGATGCCCCCTCCCGGCTCCCCAGGGAAAATAGTATCAATTGAACCTGTCTCAGGCAAACCAGATTTAGGAGATGCTACATGTAAATCACATCGTTCCCTATCAGGCAAGTGGCCTGTGATATTTTCCTGGAAGTTGTATTCAAAAGCTAGGTAGCAGTCATCTCCACAATATGTTCTGACATTTGCTATACTTGTTTTGTTCATCTATTGAGACAGATTAAGGACTATCTCAAAAAAATGTTTAAAATGTTCATTTTTAATTGTTAAAACTCAAAATTCTGAAATTTAGGAAATAGTCCCCAAGAGAAAGCAAGCTTGTAAAAATATTTATAACTCCATTGGATTTCAAACATAATATTTTATGTGTAAATTGATCATGAAAAATTAATCTTCTAATCAAGGGCAGACTATCATTCATTCATTTATTCAGCGAGCAGTAGCAGGGACCTACCAAGTAGAAAAAACTACCCCAGATACATTGAGATTAGTATTATCAGAGGAGTATCATGAAAAACAAAGCTCCGCGTCTCCAGGAGTTGAAAATCTAGTGGTACAAATACTCAGACATGAAACATCTGAATTTTTAAATGAATGGATGTATGTAGAGAGAATTCTTAGAAAGGAATGCACCAAAAGGTTATTCATGGTTTTCTCTGGGCAGAGCATAACAAGTGATTTTTCGTGTCATCTTTATAACGTATTAGTTTCTAAATTTTCTAAAGCAGAGCTCCATTTCTTTAGTAACAAGGAGAAAGAACCCCTCTGGAAAGTCTCTTCAAAAACGACATCTCCCAAAGTAAGGGGTCAGCAGCTCTTCCTGCCGAACGTTACCACTCACTCTTGTCCTTTCCTTATCTGCTCTGCTACCACGAAGCGTGGAGATCTGCGCTGCCGTGGACCTTTATTGGCCCTCCCTGCAGTCAGCAAGCAAGGCCCGTTATTCCTAAGA